>NC_046156.1:172733683-172986183 GCF_011064425.1 Rattus rattus | reverse complement strand
AATAGCCACAAGACAAGGCTAAGGATGTAAGGAAAGAACTGTCTTACATCTGCTGGGAAAATATAGCTTTTTCCTATGATGGAGGAATAAAGGTAAAGTTAGAGTATCCAGAGGGCTGCTCCATGGCTGAGTAGCCAGTGCGGGGCATTGGGTTCAATCCCACAGAGAACCTGTTGGAACTCAGAAGGGCTGGTCCTCAAAGAGCAGAAGTGGGATGCTAAATGGACAGAGCCAAAAAACCAGAAGCTAGAGAGCTGACTGGACTGAAAAACAACACAGAGCCCGGTGGAAACTCCGCCCTACAGTGATAGGGGCCATGACTGACCAGAAGGCAAGAGCACTCTGTGTGTCTGTGTGCATGTGTCTCTGTGTGTGTCTGTGTCCGTGTCTGTGTCTGTGTGTGTGTGTGTGTGTGTGTGTGTCTGTGTCTGAATATGTGTGTGTGTGTGTCTGTGTATGTGTGTGTGTGGCTGTGTGTGAGTGTGTGTCTGTGTGTCTGTCTGTCTGTGTGTCTGTGTGGTGTGGGTCTGGTGGTGGGGGTGACAGTCTGGGTTGGCAAATCAAGTACCCAAGACATCTGGGAAGACAGGCAGATTGTCTGAACTGCAATTTCCCAGGCCTGGTATATTATATACAGAGAGGCATCCACCACTTGCTTGGTTTCTTTTGAAGAAGTTTAAAAAGGTACCTGAAGAGTATTCTGGTAGCTTTTTAGCGGTGGGGCTGTGTTATTGTTTACCTTCTGAATCCTCTAAGGGATTCAGAAAAGTCTAAAGCAGGGGAGTTTATGATATCAGAGATTCTCACTCTCAAGCTCTCAGTATATGCTGGGCAGACAGACAGACAGACATATGCATGCATAAACACACAATCAGTACATTAGACTTAATACAGGCCCAATGCTTCCCTAACCCTGAAGCAGACTTGCAGAAAGATGGTATTTTCAGGAAGAGGCAAAGGCAGGAAGGCAGGGTGGTCCTCAGCGGACCTGGGGAAGGTTCAGACCCTGAAACTCAGTGTGGGCTGGTGACCTCAAGGGCTCACGTTTCCCTATGGAAACTGAAGTCTCTCTGGGTATAAGCTGTCCCTACCTGGAGTGCCCAGCATTTTGATAATTTCATCGGTTTTTGGTGTCCAAAAACTCCTTAGCAGGATGATTGTGGGACTTTGGTACTGGTTTTACAAAAAGAAAACCAACATGTGCCCAGTTGGGATGCAGGTAAGCAAGGCTTTTACTTCCTTTAATTTAAGGGAGACATTCAGTTTTGCACAGTACCTGCTCTGAATTCACTGGCTGAAACAAGTGAGAACAGCAGGATGGGCCTGTGTCAAGCCACAAACCTCACTTAATCCTCTGTTCAGGACATTCTTTCAAGTGTTCAGATAGAATGAAGATCAATAGTTGGTAATCTCAATAGGAGTAGAGGCTCTCAGAATGATGGTCTCCTCCCAAGGCTGCTGGGAAGTCGGGGTGTAAGTAGTGACAGGGTAATTTTATGAAGAAAGGTGCTCATCAAAAGCACAAGGAGCACAGAAATCACCAAAGGTGTGAACTGACCAGATTTCAACATGAGTGCCTGGATGACACTGTGTAATAACAGAAGGCGCTCCTGTGACAGAATAGAAGGAGATCGAGATGAACCAAGCCTCCTCACGGAATCAACGCAAGCCCTGATGAAAATAAGGATCAGAGGATAAAATGTGGGAGGAGACAGAGAGAAAGAGATAACACCAAGATGCCTGAAAAATCACAAGGAATAATAATTTTTTGTTTACCTAAAATTATATATAATACTGTATATTATTTCATTTTATATCTTTATTATATAAATTGTATATAATACACATACATCTATGTGTTTACAGATATATAAATAGTTGATAAATAAATAAAGTTATCCCACTTGGGCTGATGGTACTCCCCCCAAGAACCATAGACTATCTAACAAAACCTCAAGAACAAACAGAAGAAACTCCCCTTTGAGTTGTGGGTCAAGGGAATCCAAGAGACTCCCGATAAAATATAAGCTATTGCTGTTGCCCTCAGTCCCCTTCCAGAGGTTGAAGGTAAGTCCCTAGTGCTGAAGACATCATGCATTTCAGAAACAGGACTTCGAGGATCTGAGCTGGACCTGACCTAAAAGCTTCCTCACTGAGTGCTAGCTTTCATAGGACCAGAAGATGCTCTGCAAACTTTCAAGGGACAGAAGCAAGCATTGGTCCTGCCCAGCTTTAATTGCCTATGGAGCACAACAATGACCAGCATGACATGATAACCTTAAGGGTACATTAGTGGCACTCGTATCTTGATGGTAACCAATAACTGTATGTATGGAGGCCGGAGGACAACCTTGATTCTTCAATGTCATTCTTCAGGCTCTGACCATGCTCTCAGGGACTTAGTGTTCAACACGTAGGTCTGACTGGCTAGTCCGTGAGCTCCAGGGATCTACCCAGATCTACCTCCCTAGCCCTGGGATTACAATGCACATTACTATGCCTGGCTATTTTTACTTTGCTGGTGAGCACTGGAATCAGATCTTAATACTTAGGGATTTTACTTTTATTCATTTGTTTATTTTGTAGTGCCGAGTAAGAATCAAACCCAGAGTCCCTCATGTTTATTGAAGAAATGCAAAAACCACAGAAAAATATAAAAAACTCCAATGACTAGTAACCCAACCACTCATAGGTAGCCACTGGTTACAGATCATCACACATTCCTCATTCTATAAGTGTTTTACATGTATGTGTAAAATATACATATGTCTACATAAATACAGAAAATATACATACAAATTTCCAAAATGGGATCATACTATATTACTACTTTATGCTTTTTTTTTTAACTTAACGGTTTAATAGTTCCCTTGCTGTCAACTACACTTTAATTGCCTTCATTTCCAGGGTCATGTTATAGTTACGTGCACTCACATGCTCAAATGTGTATAAGCAAATTATGTATTTCCAACACACTTAACACATACATGCAATTTATATCATATTTTCAGGTAGAATACATCTAAATAATGAAATATATTTAAGGTGTAATATATATATACATATATATTTATCATTATTCATCACACTCTAGGTCTGGGTACAGTAACCAAATTGAAAATAAAATAGCCTTCTCTGTTTGCTACTTTGTAGAGAGAATGGGAAGATAGGGTCTAATGTAGCCCAGGCTGGCCTTAAACCTGTATGTAGCTAAAGATGACCTGGAGTTCCTGATCGTCTTGTGCCTAACTTCCGGTTACTGGGATAATAGACATGCACCGCCCTGCTTGGTCCATGCAGCACTAGTGATCAACCCAGAGCCTCTCGTGTGCTAGGCAATCACATTACCACCCGAGCTACATCCTCAACCTTCTTTCGAACATTTTTTCAAAGATGGAGTTGACTTTAGCCCTCAGGAGGCTGAGATAGGAAAGACCTGAATTCAAGCCCAGCCTGGACTCCACAGTGAGATACTCTCTTAGAAAACAAACATACAAACAAAAAGCAAAAGAAAAAAAAAGTACCAAAATGTTGAACTGATTTCTTTCAACTGTGAATAAGATTCCAGCCTCCGAAACAAGTTGATTTGTGCCTAATTGATGTGTCATAGCCCCAGGAGGTCAAAGGTATTTCTTGATCACACGTGCTGATTTTTGGGAGAATCCACAAAGACTCCTGGAGGACCTAACTATCGATATTCCTGCTCATCAAAGACATTTTCTCACACAGTCACCCCGGTGGGGGTGGCCAAGAGCCTTCTAATTAGAAAGAACAATACTCCAGTCACGCCGATGTGTCTCAAAGCTTGAGGGGATATTTCAGAGGTGGCTTTTCACTTCAACGTTCTTTCAACAGTTCAGTCAACTTCTCATAAAATTAACAGTAAACGCTTTCTTTAAGGTGTGTGTGTGTGTGTGTGTGTGTGTGTGTGTGTGTGTGTGCGCGCGCGTGCGTGTCTGCTGGTATTGGGTGTGATTTGTTTTGTGTTATTGAAGTATGCTGCCCTGGAAAGTGCTCAGCTGTAAATGCCACACTTTATAAACATGAGCTGGGCAGTTGATACATGGCTTTGCAGATCACGTTGAACTGCAGTTTTGTCCCCTTCTGCTGCCTCCTTGCCACAGAGCAAGTGTCTGGAGTAAATCCTGTAGAGAAGGTCACAGCGTTTGTGAGGGGAACAGCATCCCTCCCGGGAGGCAGGCTGATGGAGGGTGGGCAGTAGCAGCATAGCCGTGCTCTTCTCTCATTGGCTCTTCCCTGACACCATTTTGTGTATCTTTGGCCCTAATAGAACAGAGTGAAGAGAGAGCCCCTCAAGCATCTTGCTCGACTGACATCGCAACAACATTGTTAGGTATCAAAACTGAATTGCGAAGCAGACCTCCCATTCTTCAATCAACAGGTGCTTCCCACTGAGCTGCCCACATCCTGAGGGATTTTTGGGGGGGGGCAGGAATAGGGACCTTTTCTCTGCAGTGTTCTGAGAATGGCTCTGGTGTGTGGTGGAATCCAGCAGCGGTCAAGATGATTTCTCAAAGTAGTCACATTTAACTGAGTTGGCGTGTGAGTCGCTCTTGGGTGGTCTTCTAACGATCAGGGAGGGAAAGGGAGCAGCTCACGGGCAAAACTGTATCAGATGCCCCCCATACATATGCATGCACATACACATACCCAACAACAGCAACAACAAGCACACACACACACACACACACACACACACACACACACACACACACACGGTTTTCTCTGTGCTATATCATGTCATTCCCTCTGAGGGGAGACTATCTAGGACTTACATGATAATTTGAATTAGTTTGGTTCACATTCCTCATCATGGCCCTAAGTCACCCATAGGACTCTAGCAATGCTGTGCAATAAGGAGATACATGTCAGGTAGGTGATCCCTGAGATCACTAGGTAGGTGAAACAGGGCCCATGTTTAATTATTTTTGTCCTGTGTCATGGATGCAGTCTTTCGAGCCTCCCCAAGTATATTTTATTGTATTTCCTTTAGAAAGGACTTCATGATATAGCTGAGGCTAGCCTTAAAAATTTTGTAGCCAAAAATAACCTTCCTCTTCTGATCTTCCTGTCTCTACTTCTGGAGTTCTGGGAACATAAGTATAGAGCGCCACCATCCACAGTTTGTATGGTACAAGTATTTGAACCCAGAGCTCTCTGTGCAAGCATACCATTGAGAGGTCTACACTCCTGGCCCTTCGCTTCTTTATTTTAAAATATTTAATATTAATGATATTTAATATTTTAAAATAAATTACAAAATTATGGCAGTTAAAACTATTTTTTAAATTTAAGTAGGTGTCCTGCATTTTTTATTTTCTAGGTTTGGCAACTGTGTGAAGAAGCCACTCCACTAAAACCCTGGGCGACTTACCCTGAGAGACTTCCTCACCATTCAATCCTTGTCTCAACTTCTGTTATTTTCTTTTTCAGTCCAGACTTCTAAACTTGAGCAGGTCAAATCTGTTGGGGAAAACATAGCTATTCTACTAGCCAAGAATTTTAGTTCATTCTCTGCCGTTCCTGCTCTTTAGGTTGGATTTAATACTTTGGCGTTTGTCTCGTATAGATCACATGTGGGGCAAATTAATATTGACACACATTTGTTGTTAATAAAACTCCTTCGTGTTTTCTTCCTTGCATTGTTTTGAAAAGAATAAAATTAAGACAAGCAGTGGCTATAAAAACAGAGAGCCAGGACCCACAGATAAGCCAGAAGGGATGTGAGATGCCTTTTTTTGCAGATTGCTGGTTCCCACGTGGAATGCGGGCAGTGGATGTTATAGGAAAGATCGGTGAGGTTAATGCATCAAGTGTGTTCCGCCAAGTAACACAAACATCGTGAGAAACCTTCAGGGATGTCTGGACCGGGACCCAGCTGGCTGGAGGGCTGGGTAGGAAGGGAGTGGAATGATAACCTTGTACTATAAAGAGCCTCGGGTGCAGCTGAAGCCAGAGCCAGCCTCTAGGGGAGAGCTGAGAGTTTGGCCGTTTTCCATTGCTCACATCTCCTGGCCTGATTCCTACCCCATCTTTACTGTGGAGCAAGACACAACAAAGTATCCATGTGTGAGAAGGGGCTGAATGGATACAAGTCTTTTCAAAGTACATGCTTGAGGTGAAAAATTAGGCTAGTGGGTATCAAAAACATGGAGAAGAAAGTCACTATGGTAGCGCATAGCTGTGACCCCGCATTTAGGAAGCTGAGGCAGGAGGCTCTTCCGTTCAAGGCTGGTGTGAATGAGAACAGAGTTTAAGACCAGCTTGGGCATGGGGAGGCAGGGGGTAGGGGTGGGGGGTAGGAGGAAGTAAAAGGAAGACGAGGGGCCAAGGAGACAAATTAGGGAATATGGAAGAAAGAAATAGGAATGTCAACATCTCTCTACTAAGATCCTAGAAAGAAAAATGAGAGGGCATAGAGGGAGGACTGTATTAGGTTCCTCAGATAGCAACCACGTATGCAGAAGGGTTGAATAACATCATTAATATGTCAATATGTATTGGCATTACATGAGAAGAGCTATCGTTTTATGTTAATTTCCTTGTTATTATGACAAACTATCCAACCAAAGGCAATGAAAGGGAAGAAGGGTCCACCCTGGCTTGTGGTTCAGAATGGAGACCATCACGACCAGGAAAGGACTGCAGCAGCAAGTTTTAACTTGGTGATGACCCACAAGCTAGCTGTTGTTTGTCCTCCA
This sequence comes from Rattus rattus, assembly GCF_011064425.1. Taxonomy (NCBI): domain Eukaryota; kingdom Metazoa; phylum Chordata; class Mammalia; order Rodentia; family Muridae; genus Rattus; species Rattus rattus. Next base: position 172,979,461 of record NC_046156.1, on the reverse strand, counting down.
TCCCCGACTCTTTTCCATCCTCAACCACTAGGGGCGCCACCCGTTTCAGCATAACTCTCCCCTCTTTACTGCCACCTCTCTGGGAACGCCTTCCAAGATATACCTAGTGTGTGTCTCCTTGCTGATTCTCAATCCTGAGAACTTGACAGTAAGAGTTAATCATTACAGCCCCCAACAAATGAAATTTAAACTTGTATGTCCATAATGACAATTTTATAAAAACTAAGGCTAGAGAAATGACTCATCAGTTAAGAGTGCTTCCGGCTTTTCCAGAGGACCAGAGTTCTGTTTCCAACACCCATATGAAGTAACTCAAAACCACTCGTAATTCCAGTTCCAAGAGATCTGACATCTTCTTTTGGACTCTAAAGGCGCCAAGCATGAGTGTGCGCATGCACGCGCACACACACACACACACACGCACACACACACCACTCATCCAACAAGCATAGTAAAATAGATCTTACCTAGACATGTTCTCTACTGCGAGAGAAAAACAAAATGATCCAAAATATTTCAAAAATATTTCAAGATAGTGTATTTAGACTTAGTTCTCCCACCAACACACAATAAAATCAGAAATCTATAAAGCGACAATTTTTCCGATAGACAAGTTCTCCATGTCTGGAAACCAAAATCAAATCAAGATACCACCGGTAAATAATATTTAGCTTTAAGAGAAAAATCAGAACAGTTCTTACAGTACAGTGTTGGGCTGCAAGGAATGCACTGGGATCTAAAACTGGCGGGATGAAGGGAGAGGGAGGCGGGCAGGACGCTGTAGGACATTTCGGAAGAAGCAGTGTCTCCAGAGAGTGGGCTTTGGGGCTGCACAGCTCTGCAGGCGCAGGGGTGCCTCAGGGAAGCCGGACCTGCTGTAAGTTGTTTTGCAATTTTTGTCCCCAGCAGGAGGCAGACCACCCACACCCGCATCAGACTCCTTGAACTTGTCTGGGTTTTGTTTTGTTTTATTTTTCTGTTTCAGCTTTCTGTGGTGAGACAAAATATGTATTCAAATTAATTGTAAATGTCCACAGGGCTGTCCTCACCCCATGCTCCCCACATCCTCTAGAACAGCCCAGGTGGGTCAGGCAGTGAAGGCAGGTCCAGGGGCATCCTCTCCGGCCTTCTCCCCTTCTCTGGCCTGGGAAGCTGGAGGCTCCAACTTCGAGACTAGACACACACACACACACACACACACACACACACACACACACACGACTTCATAGCCTGTCTCCATGATGTTCCCACCAGGTCTGCTCTTTTATGAGCTCATCACGGTTCTCAGAAAATGTTACATCACTCACAATGTTTCCAGATCGCAGACGGAACAAACTGGAGTCCTGTTCTGGACTTATCAAACCTGTGGCTGAACAGACATTTGCGATGCACACCAGGAATTAGAAGCATCTGGTTATGTAAACACACAGAGTTAACTATGGTGGACAGAGTGCAATGGGGTGGGTGGGTGGGGATCTTGGTCCGGTTTCACTCAGACCTTAAGGCTCTTTTTTTTTTTTTTTTTTAACTCTGCTTGCAACCAAAATGAAATAATTATTAATGGCTCTGTCTGTATTCATATATCTTCCCCTGATTAAACTGATCTCAAATTCTAAGGATCCCAAAACTGCTTTATTTCAAATTGGGTTTATTTATTTTTTTCCAGAAACACAAAACTAAAGACCTCATGACTTGGCACATCAAGAGTTACTTAACAATAATTAAAAACCCTATAAAGTTGATACCTTCTGTGACTTGCCCCAAAACAGCCTGGCCTTTCACTCTTGTAGGGAGTCTCTCTGTGATGCATTCATTACTTTGTCCATAGGATGGAAATGTTTTTCTTCCCCAAGGACTAAGCAACTAGCAGCTGGTAAAGATAGTGTCTCAACTCCCACACAAGCCAAAGAGACTTTTTAATACTTCACGAATCACCATCTTTTAAATTGTATTTGACGGGAATGGTTAGGATGATATATAAGCTTTCGGTTTTTTTTTCCCCTTGCCTCTGAGTACTCTTGTGGAATAAGATTCAAATCCTTGACACACGTAAGAGGCTGAGGTACATGGAGTAGAAACCCAAGCTGTTCATGCTACATCAGGAAGCAAACGCTTACCCTGCAGCAAGAGGGTGTTCATACCTGACTATGACGTCCATGAGTGTCAAAGTAGAAAGGATGCATTTGAGGCAACAGGTCTCAACCCAAGAGTCACAACACCTTTGGGATCGGATGACACTTTCATAGGGATCGCCTAAGACCACAGGAAAATTTACGTTACGATCCATAGCAGTAGCAACATGACAGTTATTAAGTAGTAACGAAATAATTTTAAGGCTAGGGGTCACCAAACATGAAGAAGTTAAAGGGTCACAGCATTAGGAGTTGAGAACTGCTGTATTAAAGAGCCCCAACATGGCGACCAGAGAACTCCATTGCAGAACTCACACTGAGGTGGAGTCTTTGTTCAGGATGATTCCTCTAGAAGCCAAGAGACTGGAATGTAGTGTTGATTAACCCGTGATCTGACTTGAGCCAAGCATACTGTCCTGTCTGTGAAGGACAGGGAGACAAAGCTGAGCCTGGACTGTGTGTGTGTGTGTGTGTGTGTGTGTGTGTGTGTGTGTGTGTGTGTGTGTGTATGCATGTGTGTGTCTTTGTCTGTGTGTACATGTGTGTATGTGTGTGTGTGTGTGTGTGTGTGTGTCTGTGTATGCATGTGTGTGTGTCTTTGTCTGTGTGTGCATGGGTATGACTGTGTGTGTCTGTCTGTGTGTGTATCTGTGTGTGTCTGTCTGTGTGTAGGTGTCTGTCTGTCTATATATATGTCTGTGTGTATGTGTGTATGTCTGTGTGTGTATGTGTCTGTATATATATATATATATATATATATATATATATATATATACAGATATATGTATCTGTCTGTGTGTCTGTGTGTGTGTGTGTGTGTGTGTGTGTGAATGTGTGTATGTGTGTGAGTGTGTGTGTCTGTGTATGCATGTGTGTGTGTCTTTGCTTGTGTGTGTGTGTCTGTGTGTGTCTGTGTATGTCTGTCTGTGTGTATCTGTGTTTGTGTGTGTGTGTGTGTATATATATATATATATATCTGTCGTGTGTGTCTGTGTGTGTATGTGTCTGTGTGTCTGTCTGTGTGTATCTCTGTGTGTGTGTGTCTGTGTGTGATTGTGTGTGTGTGTCTGTGTGTGTATGTGTGTGTGTGCGTGTGTGCGTGTCATGTTCTACTTGTTGAGTGCCCCCAGCTGCTTCCAATGAGCCCATTTGGCATACCTAGCCAGACTTATGAAATACCTCTAAAGTGTTCATATTCTTGGGCCTGATATTTCCACCTTAGGAATCCAGCGTTAGGAGTTAATCTGAAATTTAGCCACAAAGAAAACCATACCACTCAGCATGGAAAGAAATAGAAGTTTAAATGCTAAGAGACAGCTGAGTAAATTATGTTTCACCCACATGAATAAAAACAGGGAAGCCACTTAAACTTAAGGTTTCAAACACAGCTTAGTGCCACGAAGAAAGACGTGTGCCGTAAGATGTCAAATGAGAAGGGAAAGCATAAAAACCTGTGAGCATGTCAGGTTCTCAATCACATTTCATACACGTATGAGAACTTCAAAACAGAGCAAATGCAGCAATGGGAAGTGTTCATTAAAAAGTCTACAGGGTGCCCCTTGGGGGTATTTTTGTTTTCTTTACATTCTTTTTCAGTTGTTTTGTTTTGAGATAGGGTCTCATATAACCCAGGTTGGCCTCAAATTCAACCACAGAGCCAAGGATGACCTAAAATGTCTGATCCTCCTGGTTTAATCCTCTAGGTGTTAGGATTCCCAGTAATGTCCAATTTATGCCACATTGTTGTTGGGAACAAAATCCAGAGCTATGTACATGCTGGGCAAGCAACCAACCCAAGTCCATCCCCAGTCCCTTTTCCCTTTATCATTAATGTCCTCTGGAAATAGATCTTTTTGTCTGCATGTTAATTTGCTTTGTCTTGATACTGACTTGGATTCCCTTTAGTATAAGATGAGCTAAAAGCTCACGAATGTTCATTAAGAAGTGATAAAGTCCCAGCAGGTCCCTGGCACCCTGATCCATCACCCTTCACCTTGCAAGCTCAGTCCCGCTCTACTACTAGGGTCAGCCCTGACTTCAGAGCAAAGGACCAAACTCTGCTTCATTTGATTTAGCAATAATCTGAGCAATCATCTGCGATCTCCCATCGTCTCAGACATCATCTTAAAGCCTTAGTACTGTGCTCTGCTCGGCTTTGTAGAACCCCTCACTCTCTGTGGCCTGGACTAAGGTACCACACCCTTCCCAAGAGGCACCTTGGCTTGCCTCCTCCATCTCCTTTCTCCTCTCCCTGCCTATGGCAAGTTTATAAGCTACTGAGAAGCTTTCCAGGTGCGCCTTACCTGTCAGGTTTCTAGTTAGGCTACAGGGAACTTTAAAATAGCAGCCAAGCCCAGGTGAGTCTAATTTAATTCAAGGGCAGGGAGGGGGAACCTGAATTGGACATTTTTAAAGATCCCTGGGTGGTTTTAATGTACAGCCCAGATCCCAAGCACTTAGTCTAGGGTTTCCACGGATTAAATCTATGTGATGGAAGCCTGCATTCTGTAGACTTTGACTGAATCAATAAACTGATGAAAAATGACTTATGGTTGGTGGCGAAGGCTCAGCCATTTCAATCACGCATGCCCAGACCTTTGGGACTCTACCCCTCCATCATAATTTCTGGTGAGTTTACTCTAAGCTCCACATCCTTTTTCTGAATACCATCTCCAGGTGAATCTAACTCTTTCTTCTCATCCTTTCCTGTGATTTGCTGCACATAAGCAGTCTGTGCCCATGCTAATTTCCTGCCAGACATCAATACTTATAACTCATTCTATGAATCCCTTAGATCAAAGCCTTTGGAACAGGGGTGACAAGTTTGCAAGGTGTCAAAAGGCAGGTTTGTGAGGGAAAAGCAGACGTTTCTGGGTTTGACCTTGGGGAATCAGTGCATTCAGAAGTTGAATTGGGTGAGATTTGACCAGTGGGTAAAGGCTGCCAAGATGGATGACCTAAGTTTGATCCCTAACCTCCACACGGTGGAGGGTGAAACATCTCCTGAGAGTTGTCATCTGACAGTGCTATGGTTTTAGCACATGCCCACATGCATAGACACAGATGCGCACAGTAATAAATAACAAATAAATGTAGTAAAATCGTTTCAGAGTTGAAAATGTCAAATAGCGCAGGGCAAACTGCATAACCCAAGACTCTCGCTTGTCTCTGTGTGTAATGTCTGTCTTTGTTTCGGCCACTGCGAGGTCTGGTTGTCCATCATTTTCTCCCCATAGTTGGGCCAAAACATCAGTGGTCACATCACAGCTTATACCTTGATGTACAGAGACCCGGTACCAGTCAACCTGGCTTTGACAACCCTGTCCCCTCACTTTCTAGCTGAAGACTGTGGGCATGTCACCTTATCTTCTCACGCTTCGATTGCCTCATCTGAAAACAGAAACAGCAATTATGGCCCTTTATCAAGAAGTAGTAAAGATGGCTTAGTTAATATGTAGGTACATCTTAAAGAAGTTCCAGGCAAATAATAACTTATATATATAATATATGTAATTTATATATAATTTACATATGATATAGAATTAATATATATTATATGTAACATATTATGCAGATATATTTATAATATATAATTTTATACTTTATACTATATATTTAGATTACATATTATATAATTATATATAATGTGTATTATAACTATATGTCACACATGTTATATATAAAGATAAAGATATATAAATAATATATGTTATATATTATAAGATATATCACACATACATGTTATACATAAGAGATAATGTATTATATTATATATATAAATTATTTAGTATATGTTTTATATGGTGTTATATATTACATAAGATATAAGATATATCACACATACAAGTTATATATAAAACACAAATAAAATGTATTATTTGTTTTGACATCTTTCTGTAACTAAAGTTCATTCCTTCAGGTCTTTCAGGCTAAGACATCTCACCTCTTTGGATTGTTTGTCTGAAGCTTCCTGTCTCCTGGCCTTCGGTCACTCTTTGTTGACTGGAATCCCCTTAACCCCATTTCTGGCTATGGGAATTTTAAGAATCCTTCCAGTTTAGCTCAAAAGCAAGTTTACTAACCCTTTTACTGACGTCCCAACTTGGAACTACTTCCTCCTTCCCATGAGAGCTACTCGGCCTTTACTTTCACCATTGGACAATTGCACTTTATATCCCAAGAGGTGTTGCTGGCCTCCTGCATTCTGCCTTCCCTTAGAGTCCCAGTTCTTTAAGTAGCTCTGCATTTCTAAGGGGTAGCATCTTGTTTGTGTTTTCAACATGGAGCCTTTTTAATTTGTTTATATTTTATGACCCCAATCCATTAACAACATGCCTGAAAAAAAGGAAGTTTGGACAGAGTTTATGGAAGAGAATTGTTAAACATGTATAGATACTCTCATGTCGGTTCCAGGCTGAAACAGACGTGGGGTAATTATCTGAGAACTATAAATAGGGTGTGAAATGGGACACTTGGGGCCAGACCGTCTCTTTGAGATCTAAGTGGTCTGACCTGTGAGTCTACACTGAAAAGACAAATGGCGTTGATCTATGTTGATCTAAGACATCCGCTGCTCTGTGTGTACCCACTCAGAATTTTTTGGTTGCAAGTAATATAAAACCTGCTTCCAACAGATTTGGACAATGGAGGAAATGTCATACCATCTGGCAGTGAATGAGAGACCTTCAGCAAGGTTTGCTCCGTGAGCCCAACAATGTCACAGAAGATACTATTCCAGCCTGATTTGCTTCTCCTGTCTACATGCTGGGTTGAAGCCTAAGGCTGACTTCCCTTGTGGCTGTATGAGAGCCACCAGACCCATCTACACTCCTACTTCCTAGCAATCCCACCACAACACAGATCTCTAGTACACGCTATTCAATAAATGGAGTCATGCACAATTCAAATGGTGGCCCATGGCTTTTGACAAGAAAACGGCTCTTTCTACCTGATAGACAGACGCCCTCTGAGTGGAATCCACAAAATAAATAGAAACCATTTTCATCCACTGTCTTTAAATAAAGCCATCTTATGTACACATGCTACCAGCCTCTCTGCTGAGCGGAGCTAACTGAACCAAACACTTGATCGAGGCTTCATGGGGGGGACCCTGAATCACAGTAGAAAACAGAGTGACTCACATACTCGGTCCTCAGAAAGTGCAGTTTGCTCTGTGAACTGATGATGGGTACACACATGCAAATTTATGCACACGTGCACACCCAAGAGAGTAATGTTAGTTCATCCAAAAGAGTTGCCTCCTGCATCAGAGTGGGCATCATTTAGTCTCTGCTCATACAGAGCCAATAGTCCCTTCTCTTTCTTAAGTCTCCCTTCATTACTGAAGTGACCGAACTCTTCCACATCCTCTGACATAAGCTCTTGAGAACACGTGTTTCCAGAATACATTTGCTCCTCTTAACATTGGTTTATCATATCACAACTTTATATCCAGCAACACATGTGTAGAGCTCAAAGGGCTGGTACAGAAGTTATACCTATGTTCCATGGGCATCTTTCTAACTGGCCAAGATCATGCCAGCTCCCCAGAAAGGATGTTGCAGGCTGATCCAAAGCTGTCACATGCACTCTTCATGGCACTAGGGACAGGCACATTTTAAAAACAACCCTCCCAGAGCTAGTCTAGTTACTTTATCCCTGCTCATCCAGGAAGACATATTTAACCTCTTTATAAATTAATCATGTATTTATATTGGAGCCTGGGTATGTGGAACTTGAAGAGATTTTCCCATGTGAAATGACATCTTTGACCTCCCAACAAAGGCCACACTTCCAGTTTTACCAGAGTTAAAAATGTCAGATGAGACTAATGAGGCCCAAAGTCTGGGCTCTGTCATTTATTGGTTATTTTACTCTGAAGGACTAAGTCTTGTTACCTCTTTGGTGTTTGACTTCGTTAATCAACAACAGGATGCTGACAGGACTTAGGAAATGCATGCTACGGGGCAGATTCTGTGCAAGATGCTCATGGAAAGAAGGACGCGCTTTGCCAGTAAAGTAAATGGGGGGCGTAGATAGTGTGAACCTTCCTCCTAGGGTTAAGGACAGCAGATAAATGTCCTCAGGCCTCTACAGCAGTTACTCGTCAGCAACAGGTCATGATGAGCTCAGAGGCGGGCCTCATCACAAGCCTCGACCTCTTCTTCCACTCAGTACCGGGACTGCACAGTCTAGGACCTACAGACCTCCGGCTTCAAGTAATTCATCATTTAGTTTATATATTAGTAGGTTATAAATATCTTATCCAAAATAAGTCATATATTCTCCTTTCCTTAAAGTATATACCCAGAAGAACAGGTGTGCCTCGTCTCCTTCCATATAAACATCAGCGCCTGACCCCGTAAGTTCATTAAAAAAAACAACCCAGTGGTGGGTGGTAAATTCCTTTTGGATTCTGGCTGTTCCTGGAGTTGTTCTTGGAGTGATCAGTGATCATTTAGACAGCAGGGGGGATATTAACCATACTGGGGGCTTGTCTGTGGCTATAAACCAACCACAGACAATGGTGCTGGTGGCTGAACTACCCAGGGGAAGTGGGAATGGGGATATATCTAGAAAACTAGAGTAAAACTGTTAGCTCAGTCTACTTGACTAAAGGACCATGGTATGTCACTAGCTCCTTGGAGACTCAACTTCCTTATCTGGATGATGGACACATCTGCTTCTCAGAGTAGTTAAAAAAATTTATGAGAGAATGTATATGATCTGTGCTACAGATGTTAACATTCTGAGTTTCAGGAGTTTTAAGGTTTTTCTTTCCTTACGATAAAAGAGAAAAAGACCTCCTAAAAGGTAAGTGTTTTCTAACTGACGTTATAGTTTCGAACTGGATGGCACCATGCATGGCAGCATCTAGTTCACTGTTTCATAGACACTCAAGACCTATAAGGTTAAGCAACTCACCCAGGAGAACAGTGCTGAATGACACACCTGAAAAACAAAATCAAAGCAAACCAACAACAGCACAACAAAACCCTTCAAAAATCACTAAAAGTGTCCTCTTAAAATAAAGGTTAATCATCTTAAATAAGAAGTACAGACTGAACTCTTTTAAACTCAGCATGGTTAAAACAGAGCCTTTCCTCATGCTGGGATGGTAGTTACTCTCAGCGCAAAGCTTCCCTTCCTCATAGGAGGTGCTTTGAATGAGAGAAAGAGGAGACAGATGCTCTCGGTAGATATCCTCTTCCCATTGGTCTTAATTGAGTCACATGTCCATTTCTAAACTAACTGCCAGAGGGGCAGAAAGAATGTTGATCATCAGGTAGTTAAATGCTGGGCATGTCCTGTGGTCCTGGACCACTTCCACAAGCATGTGACTGATGCACACTTAAGTAAAGGTGGAGTTCCGATTTGTAAGGAAAAGGTGAGGGGTAGCCACGGGGTAGGCAGGCAATGGACTCTGCCACCCTTGCAAAAGCTGACCTGTTCTTCTTAGCATGTGTTAGAGGCGACGGTGCACAGCCAACTGGTCACGTAAAGAAAGGGGTCTCTAATATCCATTGTCTCCACCTGATGTGTCTTTGTATATGTCAGTTTCTCAAAGTCTGTGTCTTCTGTTGAGTATGTGACTATTTCAGTATGTCTGTCTTTTGGATTCTGGGAAAATCAGGGAAATAATTTGAATTTTAGACTGTTTAATTTTGCTTTAAAATGGAAATCTTTGATGACCTCTGTGACCCTCTGTGTTGAAGTTTTCCATCATCTTCAGATTTAAAATATTAGTAATTTTAAAGGTAAAATGGTAAAATGAAACACAGAAAGAGTTTAAAGAAGAACCTTAGGTGCCATTGACTTGAAGAAAGAAGAAAAAAGCTTTTATTGAAGGCCTGAAGTCTTTAAACCAGAAAATAAAACAAGCCTAAGCTTGAACATCTCTCTTACCTGGTTTTGGGGTGTGTGTGTGTGTGTGTGTGTGTGTGTGTGTGTGTGTGTGTGTGTGTGAAAATAAGTGTGTGTGTGTATGCTTGCACATGTGTATGAGTATGTGTGTATGTGTGCATGTGTTTGTGAGTGTGTGTATGCATATGTATATGTGTTTGTGTATAGGTATGTGTATATGTGCATATGTATACATGTGTGTTTGTGTATATGCATATGTGATTCGTGTGTGTATACTCGTGCACGTGTATTAATATGTGTATGTATGTATATGCATGTGTGTATATGAATGTGCACATGCTTTTGTGTATAAGTATGTACAAGTATGTATATGCATATGTGTATATGTGTGCTTGTATGTGTACATATGCACAAGCTCATAGGATGTTTTGCCAGTATGTATGTCTGTGTACCACATGGACGCAAGGTGCCTACAGAGGCCTGAAGACAGTATCAGAACTCTATCTACAGATAGATGACTCTGAACATTCATGTGGGTGCTGAGAATGGAATTTAGGTGTTCTGGGAGAGTAGCCAGTGCTCTTAACTACTTGACCAGCTCTCCATCCCCTCAATTGTGATTTCACACTACATTCTAGTTGTTTTTATTTAACATTTAATTATGCAAAATTCAACCACTATAATTCTACACTTGATCCCAGCTAAAACTGATTACTTAGTTATTAAAACACTAAATTTTGGGTTGCTCACAGAGGTTTAATTTATATTTCTGATAGTTAATAATCTTCATTGCCAATTTGACTTCATGTGGAATGACTTAGGAGACCAACTATCTCTGGAAGGGTGACTCCAGAAGAGCTTGACTGAGGTAGGAAGAGCCATCCTAACGTCTAGGACACAGGATGGGGTCCTGGACTCGGTAAAAGTTAGGGCAGAGAGTATGTGTCCCTCTGCTTCCTGGCTGCAAATGCCATGTGGAAAGCCACCTCTTTCTCTCACTGCAATGCCTGGCCATCCACAATGGACACCATCCTCTCATGGATGAGCCAAAACACACCCTTCCTTTCTCCAGGGGCTTTTGCTGGGGATTTGTCACAAGAAAAGCAACTAACCCAAAATGCTACTGAAGAAAGAACCAGCCATAAAGGTAATTGTTCTTAACAATTTAAATCCTTGTTAATAGTTACAGCATCTCCTCAGAATATAAATTTTCCTCAAATAAGGAGATGCAGTAATAGCTAGCATTTGTTGACTTACCACACGCTGGGAGCTGTTTTATGCTCTTGGATATATTGACGCATGCATTGGATTTTCCAGTATCCTATGAGGCAAAACCATCACCCTCATTTACAAACGAGCCAATAAATGATGCACAGAGATGGGAACACCTCTTCAGGTACACACTATTATCAGACAGTGCCAGGGCTTGACATTAGACATTTGTACTCCAAGTACCTGAGTCATCTAAGGGAGAGCCACCAAGTGCTATGGAAGAAGAAGAAGGCAGTTTTGGAAAGTCAAGGGATCTATTGTATACAGTACTTCCAAACTACTTCACTGAATGAGTCATTTGGGGAAAGCTATAAAAGAAAGGTTCCAGAAGCCAGTATCCTGAGGGAAGAAGGGCTAGGTACCATATTAGCACACTCTTGGGTAATAACTATTGATGGTTCACTGTGTCCCAGGAGCGCTGAGCTAGCTGCTCAATGTGCCTCACTCTGACGCACTATCACACAAACTCTCTGTGGGTAGGTGGCACTCTGCGTGTTTTTCAATTTAGAGATGAAGACTTAGAGGTTTCAAGGGCTCGAGTGATGTGTGCAGGGTCATGATGCTGGGTGCTTCCTAAGTCAGAGGCCAGAGGAGAACGTGCTGTTTGTTTGTTTGTGGGTACATGAAAGTATTGGCTCATTTACAAACGAGCCAATAAATGATGCTGGGGAACACCTCTTCAGGTACACACTATTATCAGACAGTGCCAGGGCTTGACATTAGACATTTGTACTCCAAGTACCTGAGTCATCTAAGGTAGATGAAGACTTAGAGGTTTCAAGGGCTCGAGTGATGTGTGCAGGGTCATGATGCTGGGTGCTTCCTAAGTCAGAGGCCAGAGGAGAACGTGCTGTTTGTTTGTTTGCTGGGTACATGAAAGGTATCTCATGGTCCAGCAATGATGTGGCTGATTAGAGTACAGCATCCTCTTCCCCTCGCTACAGACTTCTGTTGGTTGACCAGGATGAAGACTAGAAAGAGGTGACTCCCATGAGGGTTGATGTGCAGAAGAAGGTGTGATCACCAAGCTTCTGTCAGAGTTCAATGACCCGCAAGCAGGTCCCTGAGACCTAGATCTTTTCAGCCACTTGGAACCCAAAAAGATTTGAGACGTTCTAGTCATGTGAAAGCAGAAGTAGATAAATTAAAGGAAGTCCCAGAACGCTCTCCTTCTCATCACTGTGAATCTGAGGTGGATATAGGGGAATGAGGTCATCCTCTAGAGGTCCTCAGTCTCATGAATGAAGTAATGTAAGACTGGACTCAGAAGCTCCAGAACAGTTGTATTGGGGTTTAAAAGAAAAACCCAAGCTCCAGAGCTCCACAGCTGCAGAGGAAAGAAGTGTGAAGGGCACTTGGCAGAAAACCAGTCTCATGGTGGGGTGGGAGGCTTTAAAAAAAGAGTAAGGAAGCCCAAAAGGTTGGGGAGAGAAAGCCCAAAGTGTTGAGCAAAGCATGCTTAGAAAAGAGAAAGAAGCACGTGTCTTTGTTATATCTTTTGGGTATATGCCCAAGAGAGGTATAACTGGATCCTCAGGTAGTTCAATGTCCAATTTTCTGAGGAACCTCCAGACTGATTTCCAGAATGGAGGAGTGTTCCTCTTTCTCCACATTCTCGCCAGCATTTGCTGTCACCTGAGGTGTTTTTTTTTTCTTTTTTCTTTTTTTTTTCGGAGCTGGGGACCGAACTGCTAGGCAAGCGCTCTACCACTGAGCTAAATCCCCAACCCCTGTCACCTGAGTTTTTGATCTTAGCCATTCTCACTGGTGTGAGGTGAAATCTCAGGGTTGTTTTGATTTGCATTTCCCTTATGACTAAAGATGTTGAACATTTCTTTAGGTGTTTCTCAGCCATTCGGCATTCCTCAGCTGTGAATTCTTTGTTTAGCTTTGAACCCCATTTTTTAATAGGGTTATTTGTCTCCCTGCAGTCTAACTTCTTGAGTTCTTTGTATATTTTGGATATAAGGCCTCTATCTGTTGTAGGATTGGTAAAGATCTTTTCCCAATCTGTTGGTTGCCGTTTTGTCCTAACCACAGTGTCCTTTATCTTACAGATGCTTTGCAGTTTTATGAGATCCCATTTGTCGATTCTTGATCTTAGAGCATAAGCCATTGGTGTTTTGTGCAGGATATTTTCTCCAGTGCCCATGTGTTCGAAATGCTTCCCCACTTTTTCTTCTATTAGTTTGAGTGTATCTGGTTTGATGTGGAGGTCCTTGATCCACTTGGACTTAAGCTTTGTACTGGGAGATAAGCAAAGACACATGCTCCACTATGTTCATCACAGCCTTATTTATAATAGCCAGAAGCTGGAAAGAACCCAGATGCCCTTCAACAGAGGAATGAATACAGAAAATGTGGTACATCTACACGATGGAATATTACTCAGCTATTAAAAACAATGACTTTATGAAAGTCATAGGCAAATGGATGGAACTGGAAAATATCATCCTGAGTGAGGTAACCCAATCACAGAAAAACACACATGCTATGCACTCATTGATAAGTGGCTATTAGCCCAAATGCTTGAATTACCCTAGATAAATAGAACACATGAAACTCAAGAAGGATGACCAAAATGCTAATGCTTCACTCCTTCTTTAAAAGGGGAACAAGAATACCCTTGGGAGGGAATAGGGAGGCAAAGTTTAGAACAGAGGCAGAAGGAACGCCCATCCAGAGCCTGCCCCACATGTGGCCCATACAGATACAGTCACCAAACTAGATAAGATGGATGAAGCAAAGAAGTGCAGGCCGACAGGAACCGGATGTAGATCTCTCCTGAGAGACACAGTCAGAATACAGCAAATACATAGGTGAATGCCAGCAGCAAACCACTGAGCTGAGAACGAGACCCCCGTTGAAGGAATCAGAGAAAGGACTGGAAGAGCTTGAAGGGGCTCGAGACCCCATATGAACAACAATGCCAACCAACCAGAGCTTCCAGGGTCTAAGCCACTACCCAAAGACTATACATGGACTGACCCTGGACTCTGACCTCATAGGTAGCAATGAATAGCCTAGTAAGAGCACCAGAGGAAGGGGAAGCCCTTGGTCCTGCCAAGACTGCACCCTCAGTGAACGTGATTGTTGGGGGGAGGATGGGGAAGGGAACACCCATATAGAAGGGGAGGGGGAAGGGTTAGGGGGATGTTGGCCCGGAAACTGGGAAGGGGAATAACAATCGAAATGTAAATAAGAAATACTCAATAAAGATTAAAAAAAAGAAAGAAAAGAAAAGAGAAAGAACAAAGGGGAATTTAGAGTGGCTGTATCCCAGCAGCCCTGACACTTTTAAGGCAAGGTACAGTGTCTTATTAAAGAACTGGCTATTCCACCCAGCTCTTCAGCATGATTGACTGTCACCTGACCCTGCAGGGGTCCCTTTGAACCAGGTAACTGAGGCAGTCCAACTGAAATATTATGTTTCTACCCGACCTAGAGATTTATTCTTGTGATCAAAAGGAGATTTGTTTGCTTTGGGTTTTGTTTTGTTTTGTTTTTTACTCTGAGAATGTTATTTAGAAATAGCAAATATTCTGCTCTAGGAACACTGGCTTTTCTTTCCTGCCAATGTGCCATGTTGCTCTACCACTGTCATGAGTTAGCGTTTCCCTGGCAGTAAATTAGGGCAAGTGTATTTATGTGGGAAGGGAAAGTTTCCTGCCTCGGTTTATACTATGGTGTCGATATGATAAACACCAGGATAAGAACGCAGGAATGAGACAGATTTCTCTCTGTGTGTCTCTCTATCTCTGTCTCTCTGTCTCTGTCTTTGTCTCTCTTTCTCCACACAGATGCATGTGTGCCTGTATACACACACACACACACACACACACACACACACACACACACACACAGAGGCCTAAAGAATCTGGAACATAAACTAGAGATGAGAACATGGAGAGAAGATATTTCTGTAAGGAAGTCTTTGTGTAAGTCTGTGTATCAGACTCTTCCTTCCCAAGGGTGAGGTGAGTGACTCTTCTGGAATTTTCTCAAACCCCCTTCCTAGAGCCTGATGTGCCCCTGTCATGAGGGCGACTATGGCATCATGATACAGAAGAAGGCTCTGTAGAAACAGGAAGCCCTGAAGTGATCTTAGGAGAAGGCTGGGTCTGCCCACTGCCTGGGAAGAACACCACGAATCATGAGGTGGATGGGATAGTTGCCTGTCAGACAATAGTGATTGTTCCTGGATTGTGAGGCCAGTTGGGGAGGAGAGAAGATTCAGACACCAAGTTAGAAAAATTATACTGAATGGGGCCAACATGGAGACCATCCTTTAAATTCTAAATCTTATAAAAGGCCCCTGGAGCTTCAAATAGCCATTTAAGGAAGTGGATGTATTCAGTTTGTTACTTTTGAAGCCATCTTACTCTAATGTTGGTTGGCTGGGAATCCCTTTGTATATACCAGGCTGGCCTCGAACTTGCTAAGATCCCTCTATCTCACTCTCTTGAGCACTGGTGAGGCAATAGAATATAGTAACAGTAGAGTAATAGTACAGAAAATGAGGACTGGAAGGTTGTACACAAACTGTAAAATTATCAGGAAGCAAACCCAAACTAAAAAAAAAAAACAAAAAAACAAACCTGTTGGCAAAGAAGAAGTCTGGAAATTCCCAGGCGAGCCATCTGTAGAAGCCACTGGCACAAGCTCAAAGGCACCCAGGGTGACCTGTGATGCATTGTAATATTAAAACAGTCTTGCCTCGGTGGAGCATTTGGTACTGAGGAGACATGAGTAGAGTTGAGTGTAGAACTACATGCAACAGAACACATTTGAGAAGGCTGCCCCATACAAATGCCCCAGATAGCCCATGAAATGTAATAGAAAAGCCTCCAGCCTCTATTAGTGACTGTCCGGTGTACCAAGCCCACCTGCCTATCCCAACCCTTGGAAGTGTGTTTCTTAATCAACCGTCTCTGCTTCTGCTGTTGACCACCTGACTTCCCTGAATTCTTTGCTCTGGGACAGAAGAGATCTGATCCCCTCCAGGGGTGCCTGCTAATACCCAACTGCCACCAGTACACGTGGGTGACAGTGTAAGCCACCCAACTAGCTACTGAGATTCAAAGGATGAATTGAGTCCAGTGCTACACACACACACACACACACACACACACACACACACACACACACACACACACACAATGCATGCACATACACCAGAGATGTCCTGTGGGAGGACCTACAATTTGTTCCTGCTGGTAGCTAGGGCAAAGGACATACCAAGTTGTTCCGTTCCATAATTGCAGGCAAGGGTTATTATCACATATGTAGAGAGATACTATTGCCATTACCTGTAAGTAGTCGCTCATCTGATTTGAATGTCATCTCAGGCAGCTAGGGTAGATGTGCACACAACCCCGGCACACTCTCTCCTCCCACTGACAAGGAGGTCAGCACTACCTCCCATGGTAGAGGCTGGAGAGAGCAGTTTCATAGGCACCAAATCCATTTGATAGGGACACTACAATTGACCATACAAGCCAGCAACATCAAAAAGACAAGATGTTTACCATCAGGACGTCTAAAGCTATGACAACAAACAGGAGAGAGAGTTTTGCAAGATGTTTTAAATACCAGGAAACATTGGCTGTGAGAGCAGCAGGGTCTTTCTTAACCAAGGTCAGTGTTTGCAATAGAAAAGCCTGTTTTCATCAATCTTTAACTTAATGTGTCAGGAAACTGGATAGGTGACTTTTTCTTCGTATTTTTTTTTTAACTTTTCATAAAGTTTCAATAAATCAGGTTCCAACTGACTTGTAAATTTCTAGGCAGTTCACATATCACTCCCCACTCTCAGCCTTGGCCCTCTGCCCCTTGCACTTTCGGAAACCACATAAACACATCAACAGAAGCAGGTTCCTCTCAAGGACAGGCTGCCGCATTCTTCAGATAACTGAAGCTGCTTGAAAAGCCACCATTGTCCTGGCTAGCCATTCATACCACCCAGCTTGACCAAGTCTCCTCCAGAATCGCCCATTTCAGCCCACAGAGGCTTGGAGCCTGCCACCAGGAGGGAACAGCTAGTATGGGGGTGGGGCGAGGGCAGGTCACTAATTCATCTTGGGGGTTACTAACTTTGAAGCACACTGAAGGCTGCCTTAGTGTTAACATTTCCGAGGGGAAAGCACAAACACCCAGCTTTCAAGCCATCAAATTTTTCTTTTGAGAGATAACCACTTTTGACTCAGAAGACAAATATTAAATATAAAAATATCCAATCCAAACAAAAAACAGAGAAGCCCTTTGCCATCCACACGATCTTGGTGGTCTCCAGGTGAAGGGAAAGTAGCTCGTGCGTGAAGAGATGCTTCCCACTTTGTTTTAAAAAAAAAGTTCCTTTTTCTCCACCTCTCAAAGGTTAGCTACTTACACAAGCTCATCTGACCAAAGCAAATCCTGCATATAAGTGATGAAACACTGGCGAAAGATAAATATAAAAATATGTCATTAGCAAGAAACCCCCAAACAAAAGAAATCCCCCGGTCCTAAATTCAGCAGAGGGAAAATACGTTTAAAGAATTTCAACGAAGAAATGTAAAGTCATGGCACTCTAGCAGGTTTTGGAAGCTGTTTGCTAGTTGGCTGCTCCAAGCACCTCTCCCTGCTGAAAAGTTACAGCGGAATGCTGCAGAGAAAGATCAAAGTTGATACTGTGTGCTAGCCTTCGAAATGACGGCGCTAGTTGTGAAACCTTAAAACAGGGAGCTGGAGAGATGGCTGAGTGGTTAGGAACACTGACCGCTCTTCCAGAGGACCTGGGTTAAGTTCCCAGCACCCACATGGCAGCTCACAACTGGCTGTAACTCCAAGATATGACACCCTCACACAGACATACATGCAGGCAAAACAGAAGTGCCTGTACAATAAAAAGAAAGAAACCTTGAAAGAGTAAAGTGTCAAGAGCCAAGTTTCCTGTGTCTCCTCCAGCCAATGTCTCTGTTAGAAACCTCTCTCTCTCTCTCTCTCTCTCTCTCTCTCTCTCTCTCTCTCTCTCTCACTCACTCACTCTCTCTCATGTAATTTGTCTTTCTGCTTTCAGCCTCTGACTCGAGCCCATTTGATGACAGCTGTACCCAGCCAGCAGCTCTGAGCTATGCTTCCTCAGTCTTCTGGGGGACCCCTCCAGTGTCAGGTACAAAAGGGAAAATGAAAAAAGAAAAGAAGAAAAAGCAATTTCGTCTTTCTGCGATTGCCAGCCAGGACAGAGTTTGGAATAAGTGAACAGAACCAAAGGGTCATTCGAATTTCCCTTCTGCAATGACTGTAGCCGCTGCGCAGTCCCTGCGCTCTCCTTCTTGGTCTGGACCACATAGTTACTTTCTTACCTGTGTTTCCTCAGTTGAACATATGGCAGGAGACCAAGAAAACAGTCAGTTCCCCAAAGCAGAAAAACACACGATGTCCACCATCTTCACTATAAAAGGAACCCGGGGACTAGAAGTTAGAGTGATATAGGAAGACAGACAGGGAGAGGAGCCATAACTAGGTATTAAATGTGGCAAACTTCCAAGGTAGGTGCCTTTCCCCTCTCTAAGATGGCTGGCTTCCTCGTACCCTCCTACCCTGAGGAGGCCCGCAGCTTGTAACAAAGACCTGGTGGGCTTCTTTTCCCCTATCAGAGGATAACCGACTCCTACTCACCTTGGACTAGCAGATTTCATGGCCAGCTGGGTCAGAATATGGTTACACAACAGCTGTGGGCCAATTGGCCATCCCATCTTTGTTCTAAATTAGGGAAGGGAAAATCCTTGAGTCTAGCCTCTCCTCCTATGTCCCTTCCTAGCTACCATTCTCACCCTTCAGCTCCTCCGTTTTCTTTCCGATCCCTATCACATCTGCTTATTTCCCCAGTATCCTTCCCAGCTTTCTGGAATATTCCATAGGTTTGTTTTCATTACTGAAATTCGGTCTCTCCGATCGGGATCCTCCATTTTCCATTTCTCATCCAGACCTGTTAAGTCTCACTGTAGAAAAATCAAATCTGTACAAATGCCTGTGTCCAAGAACTCTCTTAAAGATCACAGTAATCTCCAAGGATATCCAGATGTGTCCTCTACTAATTGTCTTAACTAATTGCCACATCCATTAGTTTATTGCCACAATAATTTTTCTTTTCAGGTTCTGTTCCCGTTGCCAAGGCCTGGTTCATTTCATCACTGTCTCTGTGTCAATTTCATCCTGTTCTCTCTTCCACTCAATCCTGAAGTCGTTCAAATATCTCAAAGTTTTCCGGAGCTTCTCATTAGCTAC
The DNA here is from genome assembly GCF_011064425.1 of Rattus rattus. Lineage (NCBI taxonomy): Eukaryota > Metazoa > Chordata > Mammalia > Rodentia > Muridae > Rattus > Rattus rattus. The sequence goes on along the minus strand of NC_046156.1, from coordinate 172,959,926 downwards.
TTGATTGAGAAGCAAGCATCTCCACCTGGCGCAAGGCCAGCCATAATAATCCTCATCCCTTGCTATTCTTTGGCCAACCTGGGAGGACTCACAAGTTTTCACACTTCTGCTCGCTCCCACCCCATTCTATTTACCTGTTAATACTCTGCCGTCTTTCTAGGCTTTCCTCAAAGCCTTGTCCCCTCACTGGCCAGCAATCTTTCCTTCTGTTAGACTCTACAGTAAGTTATTTGGCTCACTGGGAAGAGGCTAATCCCATTCTGCCTCCGATCGTTTACTTATGTACTTCTCTTTATTGGAGGCATCTCGAAGAGTCTTATTTTTAGCTCTGTTTCCCCACAGGGTTTGTAAAGTGCCTTCCAGAATATAGGAGCTGAATAAATATTTATAGGGGAGAGAGAGAGAGAGAGAGAGAGAGAGAGAGAGAGAGAGAGAGAGAGACAGAGAGAGAGAGAGAGAGACACAGAGAGAGAGAGAGAAAGAGAGAAAAAGAAAGAAAGAAAGAAAGAAAGAAAGAAAGAAAGAAAGAAAGAGAAAGAAAGGAAGAAAGGAAGGAAGAAAAAGCAGTTAGAGTCAGCATTTTTATTTTCTTCCATATTATTTCTTATTGGTGAGTTAATCAGTGGAGTACTTGCACAAACACACACACAGAGGAGCAGGAGAGAAAGGAGGGAGAGAGAGAGGAGGGAGAGGGGGGAGAGAAGGGAGAGAGAGCTAATTCTCTAACAAGAGAATTCTTAACTTGAAGTTCTCTAAACTCATAGTCAGACCAAAAACCTATATAATTTCCGCTGATTGGTAAATCAATTTGGAAAAATACTGACAAGCCTGGTTTGCCACTTCCACAAGAAAAGTCTCCCCCGAATAAGGTAGTTCCAGGAACAGCCAATCACAGCTCAGTCACCATCACTGCTGACCACATATAATTGTATTTAGTGCACAAAGGTCTGGAAGTGAGGCTGTGATCCCAGTGCTGTCTGACACCTCCTGACCTGCCCGCCTACCACCCAGTAATTTTATGTGCACATATTTAAATTGCATATTGTTTCCCCCAAACTTGAAATGAATTCCACAGAGTCCTCCTTTCAAAGTCATATTGGGTCTGGTGAGAAATGACGACAGGATCAGGGACTGCTATTATTTACTTTTAATTTAATTTCCTGACTCAGTCTCACCTCTCCCCACTCACATACATGGCCCAAAGGTCTTCCAAGAGTGGTGTTTCCTTTATTTCCTAGCTTGTTTATTTGGTAGCTCTTATCAAATGGCACAGTCAAGCTGTATTACTTCGCTACTTAAAGTAGATGTAGTTAGCTGAGCTCTGTCCTTTGCTAAACCACACTGCAACTAACCCAGCGAGGGACACCTTTAAATCCTGGAAACTAAATTAAGCATTACAGTGTGCTAAGAATTTTGTAGAATGAGTAATGTTATAGGAAACATCTTTGGGGTGTGTGTGTGTGTGTGTGTGTGTGTGTGTGTGTGTGTGTGTGTATCACAATATATCCTCCTGCTAACGTTCATCTATAAGAGCAGGAAGGTCTCAGCATGGTGGTACATATTTATAAACCCAGCACCATGGAGGATAAGGAAAGAAAATCTAGTTGGGGGGTGAGAGGATGGGGGCTACATGGCAAGTTACAGGTTAGCCTAAGCTATGTTGTAAGGCTGTTTTTGTAGGTTGATGTCATTAGGCAGGTGAAGGCAGGTACAGGATAGAAAGAGGTCTGTCACTGGATGAGAAGGATGGATGGGCTGGAGAAAAGTTTTAGAGAAGGGAGGAGACTGGAACAAGAGGAGGGAGCAGCCAAGAGAACATGGCAGCGGCTGTTAGGATTTCTCTCTGCATATCTACAGGTTGTTACGACTATTCTTAAGGGATGGTTGTGTACAGGGTTTTGTGTGTCTAGATGAGCAAATTATATCTTATCTAGGTGGGCAGTTTCTATCCTTATCAATTGCTTGTAAGTTAATTGTGTGGATGTGTTGTACATTGAGTAATTTACATATAAATCTGGTTGCTGGGTTACGGTTTGTTGAGTCATGATTTCATTGGGTTGTTGGGAGTGAAAGCGGCTGACAGAGGAACAGCTAGACTGCACAGATGTGCTCGGAGTGGGAACTCGCAGGAACCTTTTCTGCCTTTTTAAAATTATACCGCAACAGTTTTAAATACCCAAGGGAAGGCTGGGGATGGTGCTCGGTTAGTGAAGTGCTTGCCTAGCATGCACAGGGTCCCAGGTTCAATCCCCAGCACTGCCTAAAATCCAGCGTGATGGTGAATGCCTATAATCTCAGTATTTAGGGGGTAGAGGCAAGAAGATTAGAAGTTCGAGGCCATCCTCAGCTACATGGAGAGTTTGAGATCAGCCTGGGCTGCATGACACTCTGTCTCAAAATAAAGGAAAGGATAAGTAAATGAAAATAACACAACCAAAAGAAACTAGAAAATGTAAGAAAAGCTGAGAGAGTCTCTTAACTCCCATGGTTTCTGGTCATGGCGTTAAAAATGGGACAGGCCCATAACTAACTTGTACTGTAAAATACTTTAATAGCAAATGTTTCTCTGGGTGATTTTGTGTAATTGTTATATCCCTTTCTTCTTGGGTATCATATCCTATTTAACAGGACCGAGTCCCAACACGTTTGTCCCTCAGAACGTGGGGGGAGTCAGAGATGACAGGCTGAAGCCTGAGAAGCAGCCCATCATCTTGCCATTGCTTTAACAATCTCTAAAGGGTTCATGTGGACCATTAATCCCAAAACCTACCTAGAAATGAGAGAGCAAAAGGTACACACCGTCCCTAAGCTCAGATAAGTAGAATAGAAGAGAGACGAGAACCAGCTGCTAAGGTTTGAACCTGAAACGCACCTTCCCCAGGCTTCTGTGTGGAATGCTTGTCCCCAGCTGGCAGCATTCCTTGGAAAGGTTCTGGAAACTCTAGGAGGCCATGCCTAGTAGACTACTGTGGTCAGGCTTTCAATGTTAAATCTGGTCCCTGCTTGGTGCCTTGTGCTGTGTGTGCTTCCCGGTTCACTGGGGAGTGAATAGCTGCATGCTCCTTCTGCAGTTTACCCAGGTATTCTGTCCTTTGTCTTCAGCTCTCATACCATTTGCCACTTAACAGTACAGCTTCCCAGCTACCTCCCTCCCTCCCTCCCACTCCATAGGCTCAGTGTTTGAGTGATTGCCCCCATAGGAGTGGGACTATTAGGAGGTGTGGCTTTGTTGGAGTAGGTGTGGCCTTGTTGCAGGAAATGTGTCACAACAGGGGTGGGCTTTGAGGTCTCCTATGCTCAAGCTCTGCCCGGTGTGGAATCCAATTTCCTCCTTGCTGCCTGTGGATCAAGATGGAGAACTCTTGGTTCCTCCAGCACCATCTCTGCCTGCCTGCATGCTGCCATGTTTCCCACCTTGATGATAAAGGACTTACCTTCTGAAACTGAAAGCCAGCTCCAGTCACGTGTTTTCCTTTATGAGTCCCCTTGCTCACGGTTTCCATTCTCAGCAATAAAACCTAAACTAAGACATACCCACACCCACATGCTTGACCCAATGTAGGAACTCCCTCCCCCCCATACTTCTGTGCCTATGCAAGCGCTAGTTAGATCATTTTCCCACCTCTCTTTTCCCAGCTAGGTATCATTCACCCTGAGGGATTCAGGCTGTGTCCTCACAGCTCTCACAGTGCCTTCATTCCCCATCTTCCTGAGTCCACGCTGTCCTTTGCCATGACTCATTCACAGAGCTTGTCTACACCTTCTGTGCCATGAACCAGGACGCAGGTGATTAAGGATCTCCACTAGGTCCTTAATGACCTGGAGTTGATTAATGTGGCAGCTGCGAACAGGGCTTCTCATTAGTCATGGTGACTCAGATAAGGTATCTGAGGCAGAACACAGTTGGCCAATTGCTGTGCTGAGGAACTCAGGTCAGTAACCCTCCTCACTGTCACTCCGTCCCTTTAGTAACATGTGTCCCGCATCCTTCTCACTTTTCCTCCTGGTTTTCTCTTATGATCAGCCCCTCTCCTCAACTTGGTAGGGTACTCTCAGCTGTACAATCAGATCATTTGGAACAACACTTAGGATTTTATTTTCACTATTATTATCATTTAAGACGCCTTTAATGCCATCCTGGTAAACACGCTTTCTTTTCACATCCAAGACTGAAAGTCTAAAAGTTGATTTGTCACCCTGACTTGACATTTTCCTTGAAAATACTCAGCAGACTGTGATGTACTGGGTAACCATAACAAACAGATTCGAGTTGTGTCTTATTTGAGACTTAATACTTTCAGAAGTAGTTTCTTTTCTGGAAAAGAGTTCACAAAATGGAAATTCTTGAGCCTCTGATAAACTTCTTTAAAGATTGGTGATGGCTTTCTCCACCTGTCCCTGAGAAAATGTTTATAAATGTGTTGTGTACCTCGTGGTCCTTTTCAAAGGCGTGAACACTTTTAAAACATATTTGTCCCCTACTGCTCTGACTTCACAGTCTCCTTCTCTGCACCGCCCACTGGATTACGGGAATGACTGCCATCTCAGTGCCTGTAAACGGCCCCTAACTCAGTGCGTACTGAGTGTCAGAGCCTCCACAGCCAGATGGTACCTGGAAAAGCTGCTCCCACCGAGGTTGTCTCTGTCCCTGGAGAAGCTGCTCCCACCGAAGGTGTTTCTGCCTCCCCAGTGCCATTTTCTCGGTGCTTGCAAGTGGCCACTTAGATTACAGGAAATAGCCCTGGTAAGTGACTTTGTCCCCTGGCCCCAGAGTTCTGATTACCATCCTCCTCTGAGCTCAGACTGAGATAAGATTTATGGGAGACTTGCCTGATGGCTGCCATGGTTTTTGAGACAGGGTACTCTCACTGAATCTGGAACTCTAAGATTCAACTAGATTGGTCTGTCTGTCAGGCCTTAGGAATCTTGATGTCTTTACCTTCCACGTGTTAAGATTAAAGATGTGTGAGGGCTGGAGAGATGGCTCAGCTGTTAAAGGCTAGGCTCACAACCAAAAATATAAGATTAAAGACGTGTGCCAACCACCCCTGGTTATTATCCTGTGATAGAGCTTGAGTCTTCATGTTTGTGCCACAAGCACTCTACTGACTAGCCCCCTAGCCTCAAAGCATCAGGCTTCTTTTTATTTTTTTCCTTCTTTTTTTTTTTTTTTTTTTTTTCGGAGCTGGGGACCGAACCCAGGGCCTTGCGCTTTCTAGGCAAGCGCTCTACCACTGAGCTAAATCCCCAACCCCTAGCATCAGGCTTCTTAATGGCCATATTTGCGGTCCCTTTTTTACTCCCTAAAATTTTTTTTTTCCAAAAGCGATTCCCCTCCCCTGTGCACATACCTATCGGCAAACGTGCCTTCAGAGCATGCAACCTGGAACAAGAAATGCTATACCCATTTTGTCTGACTCAGTGAGTTAGAGGTGTGAGCATTCAGCTAGATACTACAAATGCAAACTCAAACTCGTCACATCACAAAGCAGCCTTGAAATGTATACATGGATTTTATGAAGAACTTGCCGAAAGGAAGGTTTTATCCAAACTATGATTTTCTTAAAAAACAAACGAACAACCTTTCAAGAACCTAAAAATCAGAATATTGTAAAGCCCTGAGATGTGGCAGAGGAAATCTGTACAAACCCAGGATTTTTTCTGGATGGTCTCAACTATTCAGACAATTGCAGAATGACTGTTCTCTGGGACTGACTTTGTCACTTTGTCAAACTTTGGTGTGGAGTTGCCAGTTTGGTGTTTCTGATTATAATCAGACCTGCTGGAAAACTAGGAGATCTGAAAAGCTCAACGTCAGTGAGTGAATTGGTGGCTTCAAATACTATATAAGGAAACATTCAAGGAGATAATTGTCTATACTTACATGAGCTATACTTAGCATGAACTCACATGTGAAATGTATATGTATACATACATAGACACTAGTTACTGATAAACAAATGCTTTGTTTTTACATATGCAATCTATTATGCTTTCTCCTAGTGAAAGACTAGACATCAGGAGCCAGAAGGACCCCAGACAAACCATTTAATCCCTTTGCTTCCATTTAGGCAGGTCCTCTTCACCATCCATGAAATCCTAGAAGGGTTACTTAGACAGCTCTGTAGCTTGACAAATGTCTGGTGTAACCACACAGTTGTCAGCTTCTTTCATGTTTATTCTTACTGATTACCATTGCCCTGGTGTTCTGTAGGCAGGCAAAACTTCAGCTATCTAAGAGCGTGTGTTGAAATCCTATCTGCAAACAAACAGGCTTAACCCTGTGAGGCGTTTGCAGAAGTGATCGTTCATTCAAGTCTATCTCATCCCCTATTTATCAGTATGCATACATTTGTATAGGGAGATCTACACCCGTGAAGATTGGAGAGATGAAGACAGGTGTTCCACAAAGAGTCTCCAACACTGGAAAGAACAGGGCATGTTCTGCAATGAGGCTTTGTTAGCATTCCATGCTTGTAAAGAGACGGTGGCAAATCAACACCACATAATTAAGTAAGTTCTAGTCATAAGGTTCATTGAATACAGTACAGGGTGGCAGGTAACCCTAAGAAGCATTTCTTAACCCAGAGTGTCACCATCCCTTTGGGGGTCACATATTAGATATCCCACATACCAGATATTTACATTATAATTCATAGAGTAGCAAAAATTCAGTTATGATGTAGAAACAAACAAACAAAAAAACAAAAAAAAAAAACTATGATTGGGGTTGGGATGTCACTACAACGTGAGGAACTGTATTAGAATGTTGCAGCATTAGGGAAATTGAGAACCATTGCCATAGACGGTTTTGGAGCAGAACATTATTAGAACAAGGTGGAACTGGATTAGATATAGAAATGGGGTAGAGATGAAGGGACCAGATGAAAGTTTATTATGGTTCCAGATTCTAGGATGCTGGCAGTAGAAACGAAGGGGAGAAAACAAATCCACAAGAAGGAGTTCACATCTGATTAGACAGAGATAGACCAAGCAAGGAAAGTGCTAAGGATGACTCCAAGCATTCGTGCCTGGAAGAGGAGGAAACAGATGAGAACGCTGCAAGTGTGCTTTGGGTTGTTTACGGTTTTAGTAATGGAGTCCTACAGGATGAAGTCCAGCAGACTACTGAAAATAAAGACAGGCAGGACATAAATTTGGGAAATACCTGCCTAGACAGAAGTAATGGGGCCTGTGAGTGAATTTGGAGGTTATACCTACGTAAAGAAAACAGATGGGAGAATGGGGGAAATGAATGGATGAGAAAGGGGGTGCAGTTCAACAGGATATTTGAAAATGGTTCGTTTGGAGGGTATGAACAAGGAATCAAAACAGAGGGGGCAGAAAATCACAGCAATAGAAGGGGCAGGGAGGAAGGGCAGTAGGAAAGCAGCTTTCAAGGAAGCCAAGAGAGGGATATGAGGCAGGACTTCCAGGTTGCCAAGTAGATTGAAGCCACCCCCAATATATCTTGAAATCAACAAAATGGTGTATTAAGAAAAAAAGACACTAATTTTCACAGTAGAGAACAAGGTCTTATATTGTAACCTTCAAAAAACTATTGGCTGATGGGAGATAATGTATGTCCACATTAGTGACGCATCATGGCAAAACTCCCAACTCTACCTCCTCTCCCAGAAGCTACATGGGTATACTACTCAGATCCATTGATATTATATAAATACCCATAACTGAGAGCATAGTTTACTGAGACACTAACTCTACAAATGGAAAGTCATAGAAAGTGTTGGAACATAGTGGAAATGAACATTCTCGCTAAAATCACTGAATCAACTTCAAAAAACTAAAATAGATTTAGACCAAGGATGAATGAGCAAGATGAAAATTAACACCATAGAAACCACTCACACACACCACATATATATTACACCACATAATACATGTAGACAATGTACACCACACATTCTACACTATATACACCACATTACACACATATAACATACATACTATACACATATTGTGTATACCACACACATACTCACAAACACCATGCACAATACATATATACACATCATATATACTTTACATACACAACCATACACTCCAAACACATGCACCGTATACTCCCCACCAAACCACATGCTATATATACTATACACGCACCACACCTTTTCCATATACACTACATATAGACCATAGACATCACCATACACATATCACATATATGCCACCCACAGAAACCCTGTATAGCACACATACCACACATACCACATACTAAACCACACATATCAGACATATCACAATACTACAAACACCAGGTACCATAACACAACACACATACACCAGATGCACCATATACAATATGTTTAGAATTAAAAAAAAATAAGAAACCAACTTACATGCAAAATAACTGTAATTCAGAAGGGAATTCTTTACAAGTTCCTTGAGCTTCAATAAGAAGATTAATTCAATGAATCAATGGTCCATAGTCAGGATGATTAAATAAAAATAAAACAATAAGAAGTTTATTTGCCAAGCAATCAAGTTGAGGGAGAAAATATTATTGTTATATATCTACAATTAAATCTGAGTGTAAAAAAGTCTGATTTTCAAAAGTAAAGTATAAGATTATCAGCCATCTAGACGGAATGAGAACCAATCACCGCAAGGATATCAAATTTACTTCAATTTTCTTAATAACAATAGTATTGTCATAGATAATGTGAAAATGTCTATAAGGTTCTGAGAGACTGTGAGCATGACCTGGGGATTAGCCAGGTGTTGTAGTTAGAATTTCTACTGATAGGATCAAACATCATGACCAAAACATCTTGAGGAAGAAGGAGTTGATTCCACCTTACAACTTGTCATCTACCCTCCAGGGAAATCAGGGCAGAGCTCAAGACAGGAGCCTGGAGGCAGGAGCTGAAGCAGGAGTTGAGGAGTACTTGCTGGCTTGGTCCTCATGGCCTGTTCAGCTTGACTTCTTACCCAGCTCAGGACCGCCAGCCCAGAGTGGCACCACCCACAGTGTGTTGGGACCTCCTACCTCAGTTATGAATTAGGAAAATGTCCCCCACAGACTTCAGTACACATTCTTGATGATGTATTTCCTCAGTAGAGGTTCTCTCTTCCCAAGGGACTCGGGTCAAGATGACAAAGAAATTTTCTTGTACTCCTAGTTCGCAGGGGGATTTTGGTTTTGTTTTAAAACCATGGGCAGGTGTTCAATTTTTATCAAATTCATATTCTTTATTTATTAATACAATTAGGATTTCCCCCCTATATTTTGAATTCTAGTAAAAGACCAGTGGATTTTTGAGTACTGTATCAGAGTTCAGGGCCCCTTGGTCATGATGCTTAACATGTTACCATTTAATTGTCTTTCTTTAGAAGTTTTTTCACTAATGTTGATGAGAGATGATGTTCTATTGTTTTTTTATTTTTTGTAAATACTTTTCTCTTTCATTAAGACATCTCATTATGGATTTGACTTCTTTAGTAAACATGAGAATAATCATATTTTCCACTTTTCCTTCTACTGATTTCAGAAAGTCACCTTTTCTAGAAAACTATACATTATTCTAAGTTCTCAAAGGTTTTGACACAAGATAGATTTTTAACATATTTATTATCATACTGTTAGTGTTGTAAGAACTATACTCATGTCAATTGATTTGTTTTCTGTACGTTATTTCAGATGGATAGATTTTTATGTATGTTGGGGTACACTGTGTGAAGGTGTGTCTCTGTATATTTAATTGTTAATTCTGTACTGGCAGAGAGTTAAATACTGGCAAGATTTTGATATCGTTATTTCTGTGGCCCATCACCTGTCTCAAATTTTATAGATATTCGTTCTTGCTTACCTGCCTAAGGCAATCTAGAATTGTACCTGATTGGCTGCAATAAAGATCTGATGGCCAATAACTGGGTAGGAAATGGAGGGCAGGGGTCTTCTGGGAAGAAAAGAGGAGTGCTGGGGGAAGAAATGAAACACAGGAGATTTAGCCAGTAGACACAATGGTGAACAGATGGACCAGAGTGGAGGAGAGGTAGACCTGGCCATGTGGTAGGACATAGTGCCAAGATTGGTCAGTTAGAGTAGTCACAAGACTGCCCAGCAAAAGGAATAAATTTAAAATCTTAATAAACTTCTGTGTCATTATTTGTATTGCTAGTGGGTCCAATAGATAGATGATGGATGGAAGATAGATAGATAGATAGATAGATAGATAGATAGATAGATAGATAGATAGGATAAATAGATGATGGATAGATGATGGATGATAGATAGATAGATAGATAGATAGATAGATAGATAGATAGATAGATAGATAGATGATGGGTGGATGAATAGATAGATAGGTATGATTTTTCGCGGGGCTTTGTACTAGTTAGGCAGGTGTTCTACCACTAAGCTACATCTCAATTTCCCCATCCTCTTAAAAAAAAAAAACCAGTCTCCTGTGGGTTTGTTAATTTTATTACTACTTAAAGTACTCAACTATTGCCTTCAGTGATGAGTTCTGTTGTTTGCTTATTTTCTAGGCTAAGAATTTTGCCCCACTGTAATTTCTTCTACTTTTGTTCTGCTTTTATTACTTCCTTCTCTTCTGCTTTTAAGTGTTCCTTTTAGGAAATAATAAATGAAGAAGAAAGAAAAGAGGCGTTCAATCATGTGAGATCAGCACAAAAGTAAACAAAAAAGAGAAAGTTGTTCAAATTGACATATAACAGATCATTAACAACCTTCAAAAAGCCTTTATTGTCCAAAGGCTTGGTGTAGGCAGACTGAGTTAAACTAATAGAATTTGTTATGGTTTTTAACTATTCAATATGTAAACTCAGTTCCTTTTAGAAATGCTTGAGAATTGCCATGTTTAACACTACACACACACACACACACACACACACAGAGAGAGAGAGAGAGAGAGAGAGAGAGAGAGAGAGAGAGAGAGAGAGAGAGAGAGAGAGACAGAGGAGTGAGTTTAAAAAAATCTCCCATTAGAGTCACGGAGAAGTCTAGGAGGTCACTTTTCTAAGAAACAAGGTGCAAACTCAGAGCTAGGCTCACCAACCAGACATCTACCAAATGAGAGGTGACACAGACTTTCTATGGTGGCAACAGATTCAGGAAACACTAAGTTTCTGAGGCTCTGAATTTCTAGGCTGAAAATTGAGAATTTCATACACAATACACATACAATATACTATATATATGTATATATATATATAGTGTATGAAATTCTAGGTGAAAGCATATGTCTGTGTACTTGCTAAAATTTATAAATTCCAGAGTTTCTGAAAGTGGTCTTCATCTTCAGCTCTGTCTGGTGAAGGATCACGTGCAACTTATGGTCTTGGTCACAGTTCTGTTGCTGTGAATGGACACCAAGGCAATTAACTGGGGTCTTACAGGGTGGAAATGCAGACAAGCTCTGGAGACCTACATCCTGATCTATAGGTAGGAAGGGGGAATGAGAGAGAGAGAGAGAGAGAGAGAGAGAGAGAGAGAGAGAGAGAGAGAGAGAGAGAGAGAGAACCAGGAACCAGCCTAGCCCTGGCATAAGCTTTTGAAACCTCAAAGTCCAGCCTGCAATGACACACTTCCTCCAGAAGGCCATACCTCCCAATTCTTCTAATCATTTCAAATAGCATCACCCCTTAGTAACTTAGCATTCAAATATATGAACTTGTGGGGGACCATTCTTATTCAAGCTACCACAACTATGCAGCCCCCAATCCACATATCTTGCCTTTGTTGAGATTTTGTGAACCACCTAACAATATACTCAATTCATTTCCTGCAGAAAGCAATCAGCCTGCTAGGTAGCCTGTGTTCCTGTGGATAGCCCCATAGCTGTGCACATAAAGGGAGGATTCAGTGGGCTTTAACGAGAGCATGAGGTTGGGAGGAAACTACAATGGAGGAAGTCTAAAAGGCTCTGGAAGAAAAGAATGTGAGAGTGGATTTGATAAAAACACTTTGTATTTGTGCATGAAATTCTCTAACAATAAACATGTAAAATAAAACATCTTTTCCCTCAACTTTCATCAAATTATATTTTAAAAACATGGTCTTGACACTAGCATAGTTATGATTATTTGGTAAGACACCATATACAGTATCTGCTATGTAGCTGGTGGTGAATAAGTCAGGTCTAGGGAAACAAAAAAATTACATAAGGCCATAAGACCTTTGACTAGGTCTCCTTTAAAATTGTTTAAATCCTTGTGTCCTGGGACATACTGTTAATGAGAAATTTTGCTGTGAAGGTAAACAGTACAGCCTTGACCTGAAGGATTTTAAGTCAAGCAGGAATGTATGCTGACTCCAGAGGAAGCAGGGGTTAATACACAACCCTTTTTTGTCTGTTTAGGAGTTAGACCCGAGCTGTTCATAAGACAACACACGGAAACTGGTAAAGAAAGCGACATTTGAACAGGGGGGAAGGGGCTGTTGATACAAATGCTTTAAAGAGCTCAAGGTTCTGGATTGGAATTATCTCTGGCCGTAAAAAGAAGGAAGCCAGTTGGAGAATTTTACACATCAGTTAGCACCGGGCATAAAGAACAAGAAGTATTAGGCAGGTGTCGGAAGGTTCCTGTTTAAGTTAAATCCATACGTACCCTGTACTTTGTCATCATAAAATTGAGCTGTTTATTGAACAAGGCAAGAAGCTCCCTGTGATAGTTTCTGTCTCTAACCACGTAAGTTTTATAGTTACTTCCCCCGGAATGTAAACCTATCCTACAAGGCCATGATACCTGCAATGCTTCCTTTCCTAGGCTGTTGGAAAAACTGTATCTGGCTACATCATGTTTAGCATAAGAATAACTTTCACTAGAACGTGTTTCTTGGAGCAAATGGGGGATCTACTCTTGTAAAGCACAGTGGGTCGTAGGGCCTCACTTAACTGGCCGCAGGCTCTCACTCGCTCGCTGCTATCGGACTCGGCAGATCTGTTCACCCTTGTTCTTTGTAAAACTGTTTATAAGATGAGATTTGCGGTTCCCACAGATCATGTCCTGAGCATAGCACAAAGCTTACTTCCCTCCCCTCTTCCCTTTTCTCTGCTGAAGCCCAGAAGACCAAAGGGCTGAGAGGCCATTCGAAAGGGATTAGAAAGAAAAAGCAGAGAGGAAATGGATTCTTTCTTTCCCGAAGTTGCTTTTTGACAATTTTATACACGTGTACAATGTACTGTAAACTAACTCACCCTGTTACCCTCTTTTGTTCCCTTTCACTCCCACAGACCCCCTTCTTCTTCCCATGTAGACCTCCCCTCTCTTTTTGCACAGGTCCTTTCTGGAAGTCAGCCTGTTCTGTGACTCTGCCGTCCCCATCTTCCATCTTTTATCACCTCCCTTTCCCATGATATCCACTAGCTCTCTGGGCATGACGCTATGGGTGTCCCATTTAGAGCAGAGCACTCCGCAGCCTATCACTTAGCATTTTGACCAGTTTCGACTCTCTTTTGCCCGCTGAAACAAAGAAGCCCCTCTGTACCAGATAGACAGTAGCCTTAGTCTAAGAGAATAAACATGAATATGTGGCACCCCGGTCTGCTTCTTCCTTGGGGTATCCATGCATGTTGTATATCAGGATGGAGTGGAGGGAGGGAGTGAACCTTAGCTGGGGTGAGTAGCTTAGGCAGGATCTCTGTGCTGTGAGCCTTCTCTGGAGAAAGTTTCAGTGAAACAGCTTTCTTTCCCAGGAAGCAGGGGCCATACAAACCTTGGTAGATAGGTCGGGGTTTGGAGGGTGAGCATACATCATTGGCTGGGGTTGAGGTCCTGGAAATGATTCATTTGCATGAAGAGGAATTCCAGGTGCTTGCTGGAAATGTCCTTATAAGGAGAGAAGGAGTTTAATCTGTAACCTGACCACCAGGCTATGTGACTACCTCAAGAGAGGCAGAGGTGGGGCCTGTAAGGCTATGTGCACTTAGCACATAGCAACAAAAAATCAGTACTAAGCCTGCTGGTCTCAGGTGATATTTGGGGGGCGGGGGTTTGGGCACATCTCGACCTTACTCTTACTCCACACCTGCTCCTCCTGTCCCATGGCCTTTCGGCCCCACAAATACTTCGTAGGCAGTTTGTAGCCTCCATGTCTGAAGGTTGGAGATGAAGGTAATAGGACAGAGAGATAGGATAGCAACTCAAGAGGGAAAAGATTAACAAGAAATACTCTTAATTTGGGAATGCATGCTTTTGTGTAGAAGATGGGAGGCAGGAAGCCATTGAGAAATATTGGAAGAGTCCAGAGATGTGAAGTCAGCAAACAAAATCTTGGAGAAACTAGGAAGACAGAGAACACAAGAGTATGAAGTCAGTCTTTGGAGGGATAAGGGATATTTGGTCAAACACAGAGGAAGGGTGGATGGTAGACATGCATAGACAGAACGGATCATGCTGAAACCTCCTTAATATTCCAATAAGACGGGAAGGGACAGAAGTCAGTCTGAGGGCTAATGGGCATGCTTAGAAACCGTTCAGAGTAGAGAGCCACAGAAGCATGGAGTTCAGGTGAGTGAAAATGAGTCACAGAAAGGATACAAATGAAGTGCCAGTGGATTCAACAAGCAATCCCTGGCTACATGTGGGTGTATACAGTGTAGAAAACCATTAACAGCCATTTAAAGATCAGGGACACTGGTCTTTCCATGAAACAATAGAGCTCACAGAAAGATCAAAGATAGCAAGGAGAAGCACATACAATATCAAAATGATACAGCCAGGTGTCAGGCATGATAGTACATATCTTTATGTACTCTAGTGTTGGTATGTAGTAGCATACATACTGACAGAGGCAGAGGCAGAGGCAGAGGCAGATGAGGCAGAGGCAGAGGCAGAGGCAGAGCAGAGGCAGAGGCAGAGACGCAGAGGCAAAGGCAGAGAAAAAGAGAGGCAGAGGCAGAGGCAGAGGAAGAATCTCTGTGGATTTGAGTCCAGTCATACAGTGAGTTCCAGGCCAGCCATAGATACATAGTGAGACCCTTTCCTCATTTCCCAGAAAACTATCAGAACCAGAAGAAGATGAGACTCGTATCTCTAACACTGGTTGGGTGACAGCTCATCAGGAGTACTCAATAGTGCTGCAATGTGTCCCCAATAACTTGGAAATGTGGGAAGTCAAAGTGTTCTTGACAGTTTGGCTTTTTTAAATCAATACGCATTAGATCAGAATAGAAATGGACATTATCACATCAGTGGTCAGAATCTTTGTCCACTGGACAGATGTTTGATATGACCAAATGTATTTATATATCTAAGGAAAGGGTCTAACAGGCTGAGACTTGGAGGAATAAAAAGGAAAAGAGTCATGAGAGAGAGAGAGAGAGAGAGAGAGAGAGAGAGAGAGACTGTGTATCTGTGTGTGTCAGTGTGTATATGTGTGTGTGCTTGCGTGCATGCATGAGAGAGAGAGAGATCTGACAAGTACATCACACACACACACACACACACACACACACACACTCCATCCCGAGTGAAGCTTAGTAAGAACAGCAAAGCCTTCCTGTGATCCCCATGTAGATGTTGATAGTATGTGCAGAAAATGTCCATCTAGCTTTCTCTCCCCAGATATGTATGGACTGCTCTCAGTTTCCTATCTCTGACTTTCACATTAGACTTTGTGGTGTTTGGGGTTAGGGTGCATGCAGTGCACACACACAAGGACCAGAAGAGGATGCCCGGGTACCTTGGTCCATCATTTGACACTTATTCCCTTGTGACAGGTACTCTTACTGAACCTGGAGCAAGGCTGGCAGTCAGCAAGCCTCACTGGTCCTTCCACGACACTGAAGTTACAGGAGCACACACTTGACCAAACTCAGCTTTCATGTTGGTGCTAGAAACTTAGACAGGTCTTTACCACGTATATCACAAAATGCTCTGACCCACTGCGCTATCTCCCCACCCCTTATACTGGTGTTTTTAATGAATGTTATGGGGTAAGATATGGGAAGGAAGAATAGCAAAGACCATTTCTTTAAAATTAAAAACTATAAATAGGAGAGACGCAATTTTTTTCCAGCTATGGAATAAGAAAGGAGACTCGTGTGAGTACACCCAGTTGAGAGTGCTGAATTTTGCCAATAAGTCCTTGACCCTTGACCAGGCAGCCTGTCTGGGCTTTTGCCTCTAGTACTGTAGCTCCCAGAGAGTCACAGGAGCTAGATGCTATAGAAATAAGAAGGAAGGCTGGTCCAAAGGACCAGGCAACTAACTGGTAGGGGTGCAGAGTAGCCAGACAGCTAAGCAGAATTCTGGGGGCAGAAACGTCCTTGGGTACTTTGAAAGGATGTGAGTAGTAACCATGACACTCCAAATCTGTCTTATCTGTGTATGGGAAATCTGGTTTTTTGTTTGTTTGTTTGAACTGTAATGAAAGGGTAATTGAACAAATCTGAGAAACACGAAGGAATTCAAAACCAAATTTAAGTCAAATATAGAAAGATGTCCCTCACGGTGGGAGATCAGGTTCAAAGAATGGGAGGGCAGATGGTCAATCAGGACTTCTGGTGACTCCTCCCATGGTTGCTTCTAATTCTTTCAAAAGTATTGACAGCTCATGTTCTGGCTTTGGTTCTGCTGCTGCAAAAGACACTGAAGACACCAGAGTCCAGACCAGCCCAGGCATGGTCAACAGGTCTTCTATCCCAGGGTCCACCATCACTAAGCCTCACACAATTGGGACCGGGATTCAAGTTCTGTTCCCCCTAACAGTACTCATTGCACTGTGAGCATAAGCCAGTGACTACAAACTAGAGTGATCGGGATAAGACTCTGGTTCCTGTCTTGTGTCATTAAGGTTAACCGACACACAGTAGTTTAAGTAGTACTGAAGTCAGAAGATGAGGGTGTTTTAGAATTGTTTCCACCACAGAGTGGTGTGGTTAGGAATGGAGGCTCCGTTCAGCTTTCTCTGCTGCTATTCCTAGTGTTCTGTCATTGTTCTCAAGGCTTGCTGCTTCACAGACAGGAGATGGATACCGTTTTCTCTTGTGCCCCTAGTTACAGTGTCCAAGGCAGATAGGGAGGAAAGGAGTCTTGTGTCTCCCTTCCCAACTCTCTATTTTCAGGGAGAAAATAGTTTTCACCACTGCCACCACTACCCCGGCACACACACATACACACACACACACACACACACACACACACACACACACACACACAAACACACCTTACCATTACATCACTATCAAACTAACCCCATGATACATCTGTGAGAACTGGGTCTCTTCAGCTGACGAGGAATTTTGGGAAGTGAAAATATGACACAAGCCTCCATCATGAGAAGCAGACTTGTTCACAAAGCAAAGACAGTTGCTATGGGTACCTATTTTTTTTTTTAATCTGTTACAGGCTACTCCAATAGAGCAATGAATCACTTCAAAGCTCAGTGGCCAACAAAAACTTTTATTTTTTCGTAAACTAGATTGGCTGAGAAGTTCTACTCTGTTGGGTATGGTTTTGCACTTGCTCTTGAGTATACAGCTAGTTGATGGTGGAGGGCTGGAGGCTAGCCAATATAGATTGGTGCCATGCCATTTTTCTCTGTCTAGTAGACTAACCCAGCCTTGTTCTGACAGTAGATATAGGATCTTAAAAGAAAAGCAGAAAATTGGGGTTGGGGGTTTAGCTCAGTGGTAGAGCGTTTGCCTAGCAAGCACAAGGCCCTGGGTTCGGTCCCCAGCTCCGAAAAAAAGAAAAGAAAAGAAAAAGAAAGAAAAGAAAGTAAGAAAGAAAAGCAGAAAATTGCAAGCTCTGTTGAAGCCTAGGCATCACAAGGTCACTCCACCCTTATCTATTGGCTGGGAAGAGTGTAAGGCCAACCATGATTCCAGGGAAGAGAAAACAGACAGAGACACCCATCAGAGAAGTAGTAAAGTCACAAAGAACATTCATGGTGGTGAGGCAGAGTGAAGGCTACTCATAATAGTAATCAGGGGAGCTTGCGGTAGGATCACATTGGATAGACAACCACAGACCTGTCGTTAGATATACACCCATGGGTGTTATTCAACAAATCAATTAAACATGGCATATCAAGTTGCAGTAGGACTAGGCATCTCCCCTTGTGTTAAGGCTGGATGTGGAGACAGAGTAGGAGGTAAAGGGTCCCAAAAGCAGGCAAAGAGAGTTCCTGCTCCCACTGTTAGGAGTCCCAGGAGAAGACCAAGTCATACAACCCTAACATGTATGCAGAAGAGCTAGGTCAGTCCCATGCAGCTCCTTGGTTATGGGTTCAGTCTCTGTGAGCCCTTCTGAGTCCAAATTAGTTGATTCTATAAAGTTTTCTTCTGATGTCTTTGTCCCCTTCTGTAATCCTTTGGCTTCTGTAATCCTTCCTTTCCTGCTTCCACAGAACTCCCTGAGCTCTGCCTAATGTTTAGCTGAGGGTCTCTATATCTGTTTCTCCATCAGTTGCCAATGAAGCTTCTCTGATGATGATTGTGCTAGGCTCCTGTCTACAAGAACAACAAAATATCATTAGGAATCATTTTGCTGACTTTTTTAAAGGCTGTGTTTATCCAGCCTCTGGTTCCTGGCCCTCCAGACAGTGTCATGGGTGGTCTCCCTCTTATGGCATGGCTCTCAGGCCAAAACAGTCATTGGTTAGACAGTCCTCCAATTTCTGTACCACCTTTACCATAACACATCTTGAAGGCATGAAAAATTGTAGGTTGAAGGTTCTGTGGCTGGGTTGGGGTCCCTCCGCAGGAAGTCTTGCCTGGTTACAGAAGATAGGCAGTTCCAGCTCTGTATCCCCTCCTTGCTAGGAGTGTTATCTAAGGTCAGCCTCATAGGTTCCTGGGAGTTTTCATTGCACTGGGTTTTTACCTTGTTCCCGAAATGCCCCACTCCTGGTTGTCTCTCCCAGTACTCTCTCCCTCCATCTTCACCAACCTGATCCCTTCCACTCCCATCCCCACATACCCCCAGCCCATCCTCAATACCTATTCTATTTCCTCTTCCCAGGGAGATCCATGTGTCCCCCTTTGAGCACTCTTTGTTGCTTAGCCTCTTGGGGTCTGCAGATTGTAGCATGATTATCCTTTACTTAATAGCTTATAGCCACTGCTTTTCATATTTTCTAGGTTTTGCTATTGGTTTCTGTACTTCCCTGTTACCTATATCTTTGCTGCTGCAGAGCAGAGGCCTTACTAATCTTGGAGAAGCTATTTCTCCCATAACCAATTCCTACAGACAAGTAACTCCTCCCTTCCAAGAGCGTAGACAACAATACAGAAGTCATATCTACTAACTGCCTCCTTTACAAAGTTTTACACTTGATCTTAGCCAAAAGGCCGAGAAGCGATTCCTTTACAAAGTTTTACAGGTAGGGATCCATCCTATTGTCCCAACCGCCCAGGGCCAGACACTAGGCAAAGAGGGACCATCTTCAATGTGCAACCATAAATCTGCCTGGACTACTTACTGTGCCTTGACCATTCCTTCCCAGAGACTATACAAGTATTCAGACAAGACAGACAGTCGGAGGCACCACAGAAGTTCCTGTGTGTGCTTTCCCTTCATCTTTTCTGCCACTGGACTTACCCCGATGCTTCCTCATGGGGCCCTGGACAGAATGTTACAACCTCTCCTCTTGGCAATTGTAACAAATCAACATCAGTTGCCTTTTGGCCTGTTGGGCTTACCATATCTGAGTAATACAAACAAATTGATGCCACGGATATCTACACTGGTGATAGCCAGTCCCAAACTTCATGTTGGACATTTGAACAGCCGCCATGTGTTTTTTCACTCATAAATAAACATTTTCTTGATTATTATAGAGATATTTAAAAGTTTGTGTGTACAGGTGCCCATGAATAAAGATGATGCTAGGTTCCCTGGAGCTAAAGTATTATGGGTTGTGAACCACCTAACTGAGGAGCTGAGAACTGAACTCTGGTCCTCTGCAAAAGCATCATAGGCTCTTAGCCACCGAACTATCCCTCCTGGCTCCTCTCTGTTATGTTCGTGCTGTCTCTGACTGTTTTGGGGTTTTGTGAGCAATAGCAATGTTACAGAAGGAGACATATGTTTTCTGTGAGGCCGTGCATAGAGCTGTGTGGCTGGAGCGCAGGGTAGAAGCTTTGGACTGGCTTCAAGGAACTCTCCAAGCACTCTCAAAACCAGAAGTCACAGCCTCTGATGCCTCTTAAGCTCTCCCGATGGGCCAGGCACCATGTAGGTGATTTTCATGCATCAACTCATTTAATCTCCATGGCAGGACTGAGATTAAGGCCCAAGAAAGTGATGGCTGTCTGCCCTATTTCACAGTCAATCTGAAGTTAGTGAGCTAGAAATGTCTTTGTCCTGCAATGTTAGAGTTGCAAACAGCCTTTAAAGTCAACAATCCCCGTGTCGCAGACATAGTAAATACCTTTCTGTGTTTCCCTCCACTTCAGAGTTTTATTTTCCAAGCAGTTTCCACATAAAGCAAATTTAGCCTGATTTTCTAGCGGTAAGTTCTGATGCCTGTGACCTCTTGCCCGGCAAATGTCGTTTAAGGGAAGTGACACCTAGCATAATAATCTCAACTCCCATAATCCATCACACACCCTTCAAAAGCACTAAAAGGAAATGTGTTACAATAACCAAACATACCTAGCGTATATCACAGGGCTTGCCTAAATATTTCCCATTTATGCTATTTTGAGAACTGGCTTCCGTCCCAGTTCCGACAACAGTGTTCAAGATTAAGTGAAAGAGCATGTGAGTACAGTAATTGAAAATAGGATTTCCCCCCCAAAGGGATGTAGTTATGAGCTTACTCTCTTATGTGTGTGAGTTCCCCTTCTGAGTATTTAAGAAATATGGATTTTGCCGTAGTCTCGGTTACTGGAAAAAAATGTGTGTTCTATTAGTTTTCTAGAGGACAATGGTATGTCAACTCTAATCAGCCTTCCCCCTCAAGATTCTGCAGAAGCTAGCCCCAGGAGCCCTCCTCAAACTACCTCTCCCATAGCCCCCGCCTTGTGTTTGGCACAAGCACAAACACTCTGCTGTTCTCTGCCCCTGTTGTAATAATAAGCCCAGGGTCCTAGACAGCAACAGTCACCACAGAACTGTCTCAGTGCCAGCTCAAGGGGCACTAGGAGCTCAGCTCCTGGCTACAGTTCCACTGTTTTCTTGAACTGAAGCCCTTCATGGCACAGCTCCACCTACGGGCATGGTCTGTCTTGGGACCAAACCCATCGGCTGATGACAGCCTGACACAGCCATTTGGCTGGGATGTTCTGAGCAAAATGATAATGGGGTCTTGATGAATTGGAGGAACCATCATTCTTCTCACTCTTCATGCCTCTGCACCGAGGGGAAGTAAGCACGGACCACGATATTTTCCATGATGAAACAGCTGGCTTACGTCTACGAAACTGCAGCTTTAAATTAATACATTTTTTTATTTGCCCCATAAATTAAGAAAAACAACAATCCGCTGAAGGACTGGAAAGGAGGTTTTGGAGTTCTTTTAAATTATGCCCAAAGGTTTTTAGGTCTAATTTTGGAGAAGGCAGGAATCTCGGACTATAGTATATGCCAAGCAAACTCTTTGGCTTCATACTTGTCCTGATGCCTTGGATTCTCCTAGTTTAAATCATTTCTTCGAATGTTTCAAACATAGTTTTAAGTTTTATTGCGATGTGTAGGAATTCCAAAACGCCGTCAGGAGAGGGTTACGTTTGTGATCATTCAACGTTCTTTCGAAGCCGTGGGGTGCCTAAGTCAGTTCGTTCCTATAGGCACTCACTACTTTATTTTGTACACTTATTCATTAAGCAAAGAGTGTACTAACACACCTTGGTCAGCCTCAGCCTCCTTCCAAACTATTATCTGTCTTCAGAAGATGAGGGGAAGCACAGAGGGAAACACACAGGCTAGTACTCAAGCTCCCCACAGGCTGCGTGTACTCAGAGAGCAGATACACTTGCTCTACACGCAGGGCAGAGCAGGCTGTGATGGGCAGAGCTTCCCTGATGTCTGGCCACATACTTGGTTCTGAGCTTCATGCTGATGGGGACAACAGTGAAAAATGAGGACTTGGCCTTTGGGAAATTTGTTTGTCGTTTGCAGTTTTTGCTTTGCTATGTCTTTTTAAATTATACGAAGGCGGCCTAAAGTTGAACCTGTGTTGTCTGGAGTAGAACAAGGGGAACCAACTGTCTCAACTGCAAAGTATCCAGACCCCAAACCCTCATTCTCTAGCTGTCTCCACCCTGAGGAAAGAGGTGGGGAGCTTCATCCTGGGGAGCAGCCCAGTTGATTTGGCAGTGGCTTTTCCTGCATTTTTTCCTGGTAGGGAATATGGAACATGATATATGTAGAAAGTGTGTGTGTGTGTGTGTGTGTGTGTGTGTGTGTGTGTGTGTGTGAATGTCCTCGTGTGGTATAGTGTATGTTGTAAGAATTTTTCCCCCTCAAATGATTTTTCTGTCTTTGAGCTTTCCAAGATACACTGGGATAGGAGACCACTCATCATTCTGGCTCTATTTATTTGGCTCTAAGATTGTTCTACAAATTGGAGTTTCAAGGCGTATCTGTAATCAACAAATTTAAAAAAGAAAAGAAAGAAAAGAAAAGAAAATCTTATTCTGCCAATGGTATCCCAGCAGGCAGCTTGGGCGCTTGGCCCTGAAAGAGGAATTTCCTCTCACATTTGGTGTCACAAGTGTTCAGATAAGGGCATGGTAATGAACTCAATGAAAACTGGTGCCCCTCTAACGAGAAGTTGAAGGGAAGGAAATACAACAATCTGGATGGAGACAGGATTAGCAGGTACTGGACTCCTTTGAAGAAAGGACTCTAGAGCCCCTCCCAGGAGGGGAGGGGCTTGCTGACTTGCCAATGTCCTAGCAATGCCTTGCCAAATGGAATGGCCCTGCATGCCACCCTACAAACCTTATTTAGAATAATATTGCTTTTGTAAATTTGTGGTTTCTTACCTTAGATTGAAGAACTTCTAGACTGTTGTCTCTTTTCTTAATTACCCAAATGATGGGTCGGAGAGAATGGAAAGTAATAATAAACAGTGGGAAATAAGGAAACTGTAAATAATAATAGTAAACAGTAAGGAAAAACAACGATTTGTAATTGTGGCCCCCGGAGTTAGTGACTGCTTCTCTATCTTCTGGGGCTTTTAGATCTTCATCTCTGGGACACTGGGTATGTGTGGCCCAGTCTTCACAGTCCTTAATGTAACCACTAAGAATATAGCACTGATGTACCAGCCTCAGCCTCAGCTCAGAGGTTTGCTCCAAGTCTGCTTTTGGGTTCCATGTCTGACATTGACCTTGGCAAGAGAAACCCACAAATGGTCACTTCATCTATGTCTGGTTATCACAGCAATTGTGTGAGTGGCAGAGAACACCACTGCATCTAACTAACAATAGTGTCTGTGCCGGGAGCAAGAGGCAGTCAGATCTCCAGAGATGTGTGACTAATCACATACACCTATATATAAACATTACATGTAGAATTTAGAGTAATAGTAAACTTAATTTCTTTATATATCAAAAGTCTAGCAGGTAAATATCGTAAGGATATATATTGAGAGTAAAATGCTACAATAACTAGGAATTATTGAAAATTGTTAATTTTATGTATTGGAACTTTTTATAAACTCTCAAAAGGTTAAATTAAGAATAGTTTGCTAATATTAAACTATTAAGATAATATTAACAGAGAATAAAGTATTCATATAATCATATTATTTTCAAACCAAAATAATTTATGAAAATTTAAATAAAGGCAGACTTATATTCACCAACTTTATTCTGCTCATCTATGAATTACTAAAGAAAATGTTGTTTGTGATATTTTTTCCTGTTTTTGAATGTGAAAATAAATTATTATGTAAACTCTATCACCATAGACTCTTGCGAAGAGAAAAAGAGTTTCCAAGTCACAGACCATCACATCTGTAGTCGCTGTATTTTAGACAGAAATAATAAGAAATGTAGAGTATAAATCAGAGGACATACTAGAGAAAAACGAACACACAGGACACTTCGCATTGTCCTGTTTTCAATGCTACCAGTGTCAAAAGAACTCCAGACAGTGAGACGTCTCAAAGGTCTTTGACATTAAGGGGGGAGGGTATCATTTAAAACAAAAAAGCAATTATATTTTTAAAAAATGATATTTTTGATAGGAATAAAATTACAATTATCCCCACTGTGACCAGTCATTCTTGCCAGTGAAAAGCAAATGAATTTTAAGATTTGTTAAGGCTGTGAAACTTGTGTTTGAAGTTTCTATTGGAAAACACAGTCTGGCATACACGAGGGGCTGCAGAGACAAGTGAACGTCAGCTAAAAGTGACTCAACTTACTATGACAATGTGCACAGTTGGGGCCTCAGGAATGGCCGAGCAGTTGGATAAACAAACTGTTAAACTGCTTCTGGACTACACACACAAAAAAAATTTAAATTTTTTGCTTTATTATTTTAAAATTTATTTATATTATGTGATGTGTGGCTGCCTGTGCCTCCAGAGGCCAGAAAAGGGTATGAGGTGCCCTGGAACTGGAGCTACCATGCATGGGTCTAGGAATCAAACCCTGGTCCTCTTGAAAGTCAGTCGGTGTTCTTAACCATTGAACCGTCTCTCCAGTCCCTGGTTCATGAACTCTAACAATCTCAACATTTGCACAAAATGTCCTGTTTCCCCTTTGCTGCAGGAGTCCCTTCAATGATTATTTACTCTAGCCTCTTCCTCAGCAGAACACACATTTCAATCCTTAGCCATTTCCACTTTATTCAGGACTCTATGACACATATAGATGGATGGATATATGTGTAGTATTAGAAACTGAGAAATATGCTTAGGATGTCAGGATGTTAGGATGCTTTCAACTGGGAAAAGCACCTCTACCCAAGGCTGGCTTTAACAAAGTAAGGAGGAGTTGGAAATGATGCTAAATGTTCTTACCAAGTATTCAGGAGGCCGCAGGCTCATTCCCCGGTATGGAGACTGGGGGTGGGAACTGAGTGAGAGGAAATTAATTGGCTCATATACTGAAAAATAGGAGGTTCAGACAAATTCAGGTTATTGTCAGGCCTGTGAAGAAACGAAGGTGCCCAATAGCTTGTCAGTTGATTCCAGATCTAACCGGCTTGACAGCTGGGATTAAGGCTATACCCACCTACCCAATGTTCCATGACTATTTAACAAATGTTTTGATGTATGCCTTTCTCTGTTCTGTTTCTGTGAAAACTTCATGAAATTGCTACCATATTGGAATATGGAGTTTGGGATGACTTAAACTTGTGATGCTAGCCCGTGGTCATTTATTTGGCTCTAGAATAAACTCTCTTTTCCCCCTTTGCGATGACAGCTATGGATTTTACAGTAACCCTAACACCTAAAACCCCAAGTTCTGAAACATACTGGTGAGTTTATACCATTGACAGTTAGGACATCACTTCCATGACTATAAAACAAGAAGGAAAGTAAAGGTATTTATTTCACAGGGGAGTGTGGAAGGAGAAGTAATTAAGGCAAAAAAGAAATAGAATATTGCCCAAGCATAGTGCATATCAGGCATTGTTTCTACTATTTAAACTATTATTTATCAATTTTTCTCTTGACATACCACCTTTGTAGTCCCTATTTATCTGTATGTGTATCTATTTCTGCAATTTTTATTTTCTTCTCAATTTATTTTGTTATTAATGTGTGTGTGTGAATTTCACATCCCAATCCCACTCATTACCAAGTCTTTCCGTATTCACCTTCCACCCTTGTAACCTTCCCCCACCCCACAAAAAACAAACAAAAAAAAATCAAAAAATAAATACATTTTAAGAAATCTTTCCATGGAAGCTGTGGCATGGCACAGTGTGTCACACAGTACACCTCTTGCCCAAACAGCTTTACCTGCAAATGTTCATGGTAGTGATGAGAGGCCTCTGGCATCTGCTACACTATCAGTACTGGATCCTCATAGAAACTCTCAGATATCCTATTGTTGCCTGACTCATGGAGATCCTGCAGCTTTTGTAGTGCAGGACTGGCCCCTTCACGTGCTTAGGCAGTTCGTAGATGGGGTGGGCCAACTCAAAGCCCTGGATATGAGCAATAGCTGAGTTGGTCAACCCACAAACTCTCTAAGACCCATGCCACCAGGGCCAGCACTCCCTCAATGCCCAGCTGTTCTGAGTGTTACAGCCAGCAAGGGGCGAGACCAGCTCACTATGTGGGTCTTAAGTCACTGCTGGTGCCACTGTGCTGTGGCCTGTGAGGGACCAGGCCAACTCACTAGCCTTCAACATGGCTTCGGGTGGCAGCCCAAACCAAGGACAGTTGTCTGCCTGTATAGCCTTTGTTAGTAACATGGACCATGGACATCAGCACAGACCCCTGCTGAAGCGGGCCACAGACACAGCCCTCAACAGTAGCACAGGGCTAATTATCACCATGGCCCCAGGTGTTAGAGCAACTCTCTTGTGTCTCTAGTTCAACTCTCCCAACCTTTCACCCATAGTTGCTCATAGTAGTGGTGCCTGCCCACCTGTGCCTGCAGGGTGAATCTAGCTGTCTTTTGCCCCCAGTCTACCTACTTTTTATTTCTCTGCTTATTTTTAAAAAGTTTATATAAATTAACATTTCTTAACCTGTGAGTTGTGACTGCCCCCCACCCGGTAGTTGGAAAATCTTTTCACAGGGGTCACCTAAGACCATCAGAAAATATAGATATTTACATTATGAGTCATAACAATTGCAGAATTACAGTTATGAAGTAGCAACAAAAATGATTCCATGGTTGAGGACCACTCCTTCAACACTACGAAATGTATTAAAGGGTCACAGCATTAGGAAGGTTGAGAACCACTGATACACTAATATAAATGCATATGGGATTGTCGGGATGAATTCATGACTTCTACGCTTTGATTTCTCACCCTTGGAAGTATTTAAAAGTCATTTCTTTTCAGTGTGTTTTATATCTATTTTGTAAAAATTGAGTGCCTTGCCCCCAGGCCCATGGATGGGGATTCTCCAGTTTGTCTAGTCTCAGTCCTGCTTCTTACTAACTGTAACCTTGCTCCAGTTATCCAAACTCTCTTCCTCTGTTGCTTCCTTTACAAAGTGAGATACCTATAGTAATGGCCTCACAGGGCTGGGCTGAGGGAATGAGTGCAATAATGTATGGAAAGCATTTAACATGGTATCTGAGTTATTTATTTATGCTATCAAGTTTTGTGTCACTTTAACCAAATATTTGACATAAACAATTCACAGGAGGAATGATTTGTCTTGACTCCCAGATACAGAGAATCCAGTTCATGAGTGTTGGAGCCCCTGCACCTGAACAAATTATCATGGCAACAAGAGCAAGTGACAGAGGAGCCTCTTACTTCAGAGAGGACAAGGAGCAGAGAGTGGAACAAGAAGGGGCCCAGAGACAAGAATTATCCACATGAACCCACTCTACAGTCTCGTTCTATCAACCAGACCCCACATCCTAAGTTCCCAGCACACACATCCAACCTCCTGCAACAGAGTTACCAATGGAAGCCAAGCACTCAGTGCACGAGCCTGGGGGAGACACCACACATTTCAAGTCAGAGCACAGGGCAAACATAGTCCTCAGTTTACTGTTGGTCATGATGATCATTATTACCTTTATAGTGTCATAAGCCTATCTGAAGGGCTGAACAACTACAAACCAGGATACAAGGAAAATGGGAACACAGGTATTTTCAAGTAGAATTATAAATATTTCCATGCTTATAGATAATTGAAATATGTAATATAATGTCTTTTAGGTGTTTGTTTGTGTTGGAGGCAAGGTCTCACTCTGTAGCCCAGGCTAGCCTTGAACTCATTGAGATCCTTTTTCCTCTGCTTCCCAAGTGCTGAGGTGAAAGGCACGTGCACCACACCGGGCTAACAGGCTTCACACACACACAAAAGTTAAATTAGTGAGAGACAAAGAACCCAGACTGTCTTTCAGTCACCATAACATTGAGGATTTCACTCAGAGCAAATATTGGAATAAAGGCTACACTCTGAATTAATGAAGAGGTTTTGAGTTTCTCATTCAAGTTTTCTGGTATTTCTTCTTCCTGTGGTAACCACATGTTTACATCTATGTTAGAAAAGGAGGACTACTTTGGAATTACCAGTTTATCCAAGCAATAAGTCTATTTTTGTGATATCTATATTCCTTGGAAATACATCTTACCACAGCTCAATTATTCTCTTTAATAACATATGTAACACACATTCCTTCCTTCCACCAGACCTGATTATATCTTCTTGCTTCCACTCAAGCAACATCAGTCATTACGATCCTTGCAAAAATAAGGAAATAAAGTACAATAAAAGAAAAATTAAAATGAGGGAGCAGAGCATTTCATCCTGAATGGCAAAAAGTGTGGCTGTGTACGATCTTTTCCCTGAGCCTTTACAGTTTATGTCGTTAAGACTTTTGTGACTCTCTCAGCCCTGAGTCATCTCGAGGATGGCAGTAGCATTTGAGATGTTGTGCCAAAGAATTATCAGGAACCAAAACATCAAAATTACTCCCATGTGGGTGTGAAACTCAATCTTCTTGACTTTTGAAAGAGAAGAGATGGCTCCCTTATGATTCCACCATTTTCGATACCAGTAATTGCACACTGGGTCAGAAGACTGATGAGGGATGGAATTGGAACCCTGGAGATAATTTAAGAATAGCTTAGGTAACTAGACCCAGTCTTTGAAGAATAACTCTCTAGGGGAGGTCTCAAATGATCTTGAGTCTTGACCACAATTCCTTGGACACCACCACAGAAAAAGAAAACACGATTTATGTTTACACGGCATCTGAGGAGTCAGCTTGAAGTGGTTTTTACAGCCATTTTCACAAGTGATTTAAGTCACTAATTAATTGGCAAATGTTCAGCTCCCATCCAGTTCAGTTATCTAGGTCAAGAAAAATAAACATTGTCAATGCTGTCGGCATACGAAGAATCAGAGATGTCCTTTATGGCTTTGGGGGGTGTATTCCTGTGTTGTGCTGAACTAAGTGACAGTCGTCTTGGAGTCCAAAAGTGAGTTATTTTCTGCTTGGTCTATGGTTCTGGTCTTTCAAGCTGATTTAAGACAAGCTTACAAAATCCAAAAGTCTCTAGAAAACAAAATAAATGAACATGTGAATTATAATAGACAGATCTATAATAGATAGATACATGGGTGGTTGGATGGAGAGATATCTATCGACAAATAGACAGATAGATGTCAGATAAGATAGATGATACATAGAGAGTTGTCAGATAGGATAGATAGATAGATAGATAGATAGATAGATAGATAGATAGATAGATAGATAGATAGATAGATACACATAATGGACATCTAAGCACAAAGGATGAAATGATACAGGAGACTAATCTTTTTTTCTTCTCTCATTGGAGCTTCTACAGTAGGTAGATAATCTTATAAATAATACAAAATTTATCACTAAATCAAATGCTTAAAAATGAGAGAAAAATGGAAGCAAAAAGCAGTCAAAGAGGTCAGGGAAGATTTCTCTGAGAAGGGATTGTTGAAGTGCAGTTTGAAAGGAACTAACCAGGAGAAGAAGGAATGAGGTTTTAAGTAGAGAGGTGAGCCTATGTAAAGATAACACGGTAGAAGAAGGCAAAGAGGGCATAAAGTAAAAGACACTAGTGGAGAACCATAGAGCAAGGGCAAATGGACAAGACGGCGATGAAGAACGCACGCCTGCTGTGTCTTGTCTACACTTTCAGAACAATTATGCAACAGAAAGTGTCTGAAAGTGTTTAAAGAGACGTGTGACAAGGTTAGGATTACAGTTTTGTTACCACCAGCTTATGTGACTGGGGACTTGACAGGAAAGCCCACAAAGGGACAAGAGGGAACTCAAAGTATCAGGAGAAAGCTGTTGTTCTTCTCTGGTGCAGATGCGACTTAGGCTCAAGATGCTGTTCACAGAGACAGCACAGGAAAACTCACAGGAATTGACTTGGATTTAAAGAATGAAAGGGGCATAGACATAGACCAGGCTTATGCATAAAAAAACAATTCTTTTGGATTGTGGCACAAAAGGAACAAAACAACAACACATCACAAGGCCAAGTACTGCTCGTGACTCAGGCAAGCGGTATTCAGAGTCTGAATCCAGACCTCGGAGTATTTTATACTGCTCAGAGGCCTCACACTTGACTCTCAGAAATAATCTACAACAGAATTCTTGGAAACCAGAAAATAGAAAACTATGGAGCTCTATTTTGGTTAAGACACAGGCATAAAGATGATCACCTTCGAAATAGCAAAAAAACTATAATAGATAGGCTAAACTTTGCATTTTCCTTTAAAGCCACAAAACCCCACTACACACATGTATGCACACACCTAAACAAACCAGTCCCAAAGATAAAAACATGAAAGAAGAACACATAATGATAACTATTTTCATAACTGGGGCAACTTGCCTAGCGTGAGGGGGGAGGCAATTAGCCCATAAACATGGGCAAAAGTTTGTTAGGATGAGGGAAAAAAAATCAGCTGGCCTTTTAACAGCAGTGTAAACTCCATGAAATATTGGAATCTGGAAGAGTCCCAAACACAAAAATAAATTTCTCAGAACAATTCTCCACCCTGGGAAATTTGCCAACTCAGCAGCAGTTGGGGCAGAGCTAAAAAGTAGGGAGCTCTCTGTTGCTTTTCATCCCTTCCACTAATCAAGTCCCAGAGCTGTCTACAGTATTATCTGGAAGAAAAATCTAACTAAAAAAGCTGCCACTGAATACCCCTAGTTCAAAACTTGAAAACGTCAAAGAGATCAGACCTTCATACCAGCACCGAGGATTTTGGGTTGAGTCTGAAAAGGTAAGAACATTCACCATCCTCTCACTGGCAAGAAGGAAACTGAAATTAAAGCTGAATCTTGTTTCCAGCCCAACTATACAGTCAGGTGGACTTTTCAGGGAAGAAAAATCTCCTTTCCAAGTTTTTGGACAAAGAAAATAGAAAATTCTTTCTGGGAAGAACACAACAAAAAATATACCATCTGGGTTTAGTCTCTACTGCGAACTTGATAGAAATGACTAAAATATTATGAAAAACTCCAGACACAGAAAAAAGAATGAAAATGGAGCATAGAACCAAAAAAGTAAACCATCAATAAAGGCAGAACCCTGATGACCAGAGGTTGGAGTCTAGAAGCCGTCTCTGAAATAAGCACTTTAAATATGTTTAAAGGTTTAGAAATAATGACAGAGAAACAGGGGAGTTTCATCGAGGAAAAAAAGTTTTAAAGAAGCCCCAGAAAGATGTTCTAGACCAGAAAAACATGTCTAAAACAACAAAAATATGAAGCAAATAACCTCTGAGCAGAGTGGAACAAAAGAGAGAGGAAGAGTGCAAGGATAGATGCACAACAAGTAGCCAATAGGATGTGTGGAAAGAGAAATCAGGGCTCGACGTTCACTGTACACTATCAGGGATGCTTGAGTTAGGAGAAAACGGTGGTCCATACCTATGGAACTGTATCTTGGTTATTGAAACTACCAGTGTCTTTTCTCCAAAATCTAATCGATTAGGAGTTGATGATACAGTGATACCCTCAAAGGCATCTGATATTTAGACAGCAAGCCCCACACTTCCAAATAGACCTTAGGCTAAAAAGGAAATGGTGGTAAGCTTTTTTTAAAAAAGATCTCATCTTTTCTATGTTCCTATTAAAGACTCACTTTTGACTAGACTCAGAAGCTCCAAGGGGAGGGCAGCCTACATCTCTTGACAATCTGCTCTTGGTGTTTTTCTTTGGCTTCCTTCGTTCCCTTGGGCAAAAAGTTAGCATACCCTGCAGCCTCGTCCTTGTTTTCCCTGGTAGAGTGTTTCTTCAGAGTGATGTGTTACAGGAAACATGGAGCAATAGCACACCGAATCTGGGGTGCTTTGGTCCTGGGGTTCTTACCTTCTCAGCTTAAGGGCTTTCTGACAACACATTGATAGATATCATCTTCTTTAGAGGGACTGAAAAGCTTTCAGATTCTGCTAGCCCTTTTGGGTCCAAACCACCAGGGCACAGTAGAATCCTTCAGTCCAAGAATATCCATACCCACCCACTCCTCTTCCTTTCCCTCCCTTAAGACAATAACCAAGCTGAGAACACTCAGATTGGCATGCACAATGCATCCACAGACACACTTGTGCTTCCTCTCGCCTTGTTCTATAACAAGAATGCCTCTTCTTCAGCAGCAGGAGAACTCTGCCGAGGGTCAAGACACTTTGCTTCTTGGGAAAACCTTGTTTGTCATTCCCACCACTGACTGGGACCATGCAACCCTTCTGGTCTTCATCTAGAACATCAGCAGCTACTTGTATGGCCTTCCACCTTCCACTTCTCATAGAAAGTTTGCATGCATCATCCATTTCAACGAGTTTCTGACAGCAGGTGGCTGGGAAGGAGATAGTCAGCCTCTCAGCACAGCCAACTGCCTAGGAGGTGACAGAAAAAAGAGCAAGACGTGACAGTGAACTTAATCAAGAATTTTTTTTCGGAGTGGCAATGAAACCGAATGTATCAAAATGTGGGGCTCTATTGAACCAGCATTTCGAGCAAAAGTGATGGATTCCAATGTTTGTAATGGGAAGTAAGAATGGTATATAGCCAAGGGAAAAAGTATAAATGTGGATTGAGACAAAGCAAACCTGCTTGCAAACAGTATGATTGCATGCAGCAAAATCCAAGGCTAACATGAAAGCAGGGAGCAGACTTTACCCACACATCATGAAATAAGGTGGAATTAACAAAAATCAACGTGTGCTTATTCTATTCTCTATACCAACAGGAGGGGGGCGAGAGAGGGGGAGGGAGGGAGGGAGGGAGGAGGAGGAGGGAGGGAGGAGGAGAGATTTAATATAATGGTCAAACCCTCTATTCCCATAACGACAAAAATGCTGCAGAGACAAGATTTAAGAAGCCAAAATGAATGGAGAGAGATACAGAGAGCTATAATATGTGTCAAAGCGGGAAGATTCATTATTGTTGGGGTGTCTACTTTCTCCAAATTAGTATAGAGATTAAATATCCTCTCACCAGACTCCTAGCACATTTCTTCAGAGAGTTTAAGGCTGGTAAAAACCAAGTTAAAAGAGTGTGTTGACCTGAGGAAGCACAAATCGATCAATTAAAAAGGAAGCGTCCATAAATGACCTGCAAGCCTACATCCAGTTGTTTTTCAACAGAATTCAATGGGCCAATTAGCAGTAGTGATGGAACATCAAGTGTTTCTAGAAATATGAGCATTGGTACAGGAAGGAAAGAAAGCTCCTGCTGACCTGCACTGCAGCGTGCAAAGCTCGTTTGGGGATAATTATGGGTCTAATTCTGAAGCTTTAAAAAAAAGTATTTTCATGATAAGGATAACGAAAAATTCTTTTTTTTTTGGAATGCAGAAAGCACTAAGAGGAAAAAGTGACATTCAGTTTTGTCAAGATTAAAAGTTCCTGCAAATCAAAGACCCCGCTATGAAGGAGGAGTAAAGGCAAGATGTGGCGGTGAGAAAATGTTTGTGTCCATATTCACGAGGAGTTGTAGTTCCAGAATACATAACGTTCTAAAGATCAATACATTTAAAATTTTTATCCAGATTCAAAGAGTGAAATGTTTCGAATAGGTCTTTCCCAAGAAAAGTGTTAGGAACTACCAATAAACACACAAAAAGATGATAATCGTTTTATGTTATTGGGAAAATGTCCAGGAAACCATAGTGAGATAACCCCATCTGACTAAACCTAAGAACTGGTCATACCAAGTGAAGACAGGAATGTGGGGCCACTGGGATGGCCAAATGCTATGGATAAGAATGAAGGAAGGCATTTGGAAAACCTTCTCGAGCTTTTTATATGAACTCTACTCTGTGACGACTTTACTCCTAGAAACTAGACGTCAGTTATGAAAGGCTCTCTGTATCAATATTCATAGCAGCTTTCCTCAAAATAGCCCCAAACTACTTTAAAAAAGAAGCTATCCATCAAAAGGATACCTCAATTGTGAAAGCCACAGATTGATTGCTAGTCACCCGTAAACACAGTAAAGACAGATGCAATAATGGAAGTGGGTACCGACTGACAAGCCCAGCCCGAAAAGAGAACACGCTGTTGGCATTCAGTAAGGACTGCAACATGGTGATGGAGATTAGCAGAGAGGTTTCCTCTCTAGGGATGAAGGAATGTATAGAACATGGGTATCAGACATTTTGGTTTCTCTGGACCACATTGGATGAAGAAGCACTGTCTTGGGTCACAATAAATATGTTTATCAAGCACCTTTCTGAAGAATGGACTATATTAGTAATACAATTGCACCTATAGTCCAAGCCATTGAACTATACATTTAAATCTATATATTTTTATGTTAGTGAAAAAATACTGTGTGAGAGGGAGTATAAATCCCCATAGGAAAACAAGCACACTTCAGTCATTCAAAACACACACTAAATTGTAATTGTATGCTCGATCCAGAATATTCAATTTATTATAAAAATGTGAGTTCACAATTTTAAAAAAGGAGCTGCAAATGACATAAAATTAGGGGAACTAGAAAAGTTATCCTTTGAAAGCAGACTTGTAACAAGACTTCCTTAACAAATAAATTTTAGCACACTGTGAGAGATCTTGGCCCTTTGGTTGTCTGGGTGGTGTGCTCACTGTCAGAGTCCTTGGGCACTGCAGGTGGGCAAACCTTTGCTCAAACTTCGTGAGCATCTTGGTGATTGATGGAGCTGCAGGCTGGATTTGCTGGGCCTCAGCATCCTGGGCAGTAAAGTGGAGAGAGGATGCTAATGAAACATCAAAGAAGCCAGCAGAAGGAGCACTCATTGCCTAGGACACAGGCTCCCTTCCTGCAAAGCTGCTGTAATTATTCCTAAAGTGGAGGGCATTGCCTAAGAGAGGTGGTGAGGGTGGGTAGGAACTAAAAACCCTCTGGCAGGAGCTGTTCTACTGCCAAGTAACCAACCCAGAGACACCTTTGAGGGTGTCGTTACCTCAGAGAGCACTCGTTTAATGTAGTCACCGTGCCTTCCCTCTTTTGATGGCCCTAGAAGTCATTCTAAGATAAACTTCTATTCGGCCACACAACAAATTCACAAGTAGTTCAGAATACCTACCTGGGCCAGCCACAGCCTAGACACTGGTCCACATGGAATTTTTAAGGGTGCTACAAACTATACAGACCATCTCCAATTCCATCCCAACAGATCGCATACAGGGGATTGGCATTTCTCATTACTTCCCTAATCAGAGCTTTCCCACATTAAGGTCCTGCATATGGGTTTTGTATGTTCTCTTCTCCGTGTAAAAGGGGGATTATATCTGTCTTATGCTTGACTGGTTTGTCTGTGAAATCCTATGATACCTAGCTAGTGTATAATCTGAGCCCGAAATAGGAATGTTTTCCTATTTCCAGTTTGTACTGTAGTCCTCATATCACTTCTGTGAAACTCAGAATTATAAGTGGTCTTTTATTTCCTGTGATAAAGACCTCCTCTCAGCCCAGCACCCTCTGTGCAGTGCCACAGTGGACATCGGTGCTTACCTCTGTCTCTTCCACCATCACAACCCTCACTACCTTGCCAGGCCTCTTGCATGCATATTGGAGAACTCAACTCGGAAGGTTTTTATTCCTCTTGTGCTTCTTTTCAAATATTCCCACAGAACCTTGCTGCCCTTCCAGAGGAACAGCCAGGATGAGTGTGCTTCTCCAGGTCTTTCCTCGTCTATCTGTTTTACATTGCTATAATGAGGTCTCTGAGGTAATGTACAAGAAAAGAGGCTTTTCAACCCTGTAGACTGAGAGCTGAAGACGCAAACAACATGGCGACAGCATCAGAGAGGACTTCTTCAGTTACATCACCTCATGGTAAATGGCATCATGGTCGCAGGAGCCCAGGGTGTAGGGGTAAAACTTAGCAGTTTCACTGTGTATCTCAGGTTGGCCTCGAACTCAGAGCTCCTTCTCCTTCCACTGCCTCCCAAGTTGGGATTAAAGGCGTGCCTCACCACCCCGACTATGTTTTTTGTTGTTTTTGTTTTTTTTGTTTTTTCTTTTTCTTTTTTTCGGGGCTGGGGATTGAACCCAGGACCTTGCGCTTCCTAGGCAAGGGCTCTACCACTGAGCCAAATCCCCAACCCCGTTGTTTTTGTTTTTTAACAAAAGTGTTCTATCTCTAATGTGGTCACACTGATCTGTCTGGATGATAGTGTGTCTTCAACATCTGCTATGTATCTGTTTCACCACCGGTCGCCTCGTACCCCACACCTCTTTTTCTACTCAGCTGGAAGTCCGAAGTGCCATCTCCCCTCCTCGGGCTCTACAGTTTGCCCAAGCAGGTTGTAAAACCCAGAAAGCTGCTTTTTTATTACTGCACCTTTATTGCATAGGGTGTGCCGAAGAGTTCAAATGCAGGGCTGAGGAGATGGCTCAGTGGGTGCAGAGGCTATGGGTTCAGATCCCAGCACACGGCATTTCTCAACATAGCAATGCAGGACTGCCTTTAACTCCAGATTCAGGGAACCTGATGCCGAAGGTCCTGGGATCTTCTGGCGCATGGCGTAGAGTCATACATGCAGGCAAAAACCCATACCCATGGAATAATCATTTAGAAGTGGTAAAAAGAACTCTACTGCTGAGCGACACCCCTAGTGCAAGCTCTCCCCCTCTCTCCTAAGAAAGAATGTAAGTGAGCCCCCAAGTGAAGAGACACAGGGATTACGGTCAGAGTCTCCCAAGCACTGGAGCTCTGGACTGCACTCCAAGCTGAAATGGGAACCCTTCTGGGTGCATGGAAACCCTAGAGCCCTGCCCTGTTGAACAGTCGTCCCTTAGCTCATAGCAGGGTGGATTGCTACGCTTGCTACCCTTCCCTCTCCCCTGCTGCGGGCGGAAGGGGTGGAGCCAAAGTCTCCAGGTTTCCTCCCACTTGCAGTTTCAAATGGTCAGCTCCCATCTTGAAGCCACGGAGGATGGTGGCCTCGTTAAGACAAAAGATACTCCCAGCCTATGGGGAAACTCCTAGGGACTCAGCAGCCCTGACTCAGAGGATGCCCTTGCTCAAAAGCTCCAGGGTCCTGATGGCTCTATATCAGAGCCAAAGACGGTCAAAGATGAAATAGTAGACCAAAAGTTCCTCCCAGTACATTTGTCTAGAGAAACTGTATACACACACACACACACACACACACACACACACACACACACACCTCACAAATGCACAATACATACATATATGGATATGCATATACAAAATGCATACATTCATACACGCATGCACACATATACATACACAAAAATGCACACACATATCTGTCTGTTTTATTTGTTCATATTTAATAACTCTTCTGGTTAAAATATAACCAATTAATGTTAGAACGCATGCACTTAGATGCTTAAAAATAGCAAGTATTCTCTCCCTAGGTCTCTGTGTCCTTTATTATCTTTATTACCTCACAGACTTTTTGTATCAGAAAGTGCCAGGAAGCAAGCAGATATCAGATCTCTGTGACCTGGGTTGGTACGAAGTAGGAGGAAGCATAGAATTCAAGCCTAGAGAGAATGCAGGCTCTGTTCAAAGGCACTCAAGTTCAAAATGTTTTTAATGACAGCCTGTCCAGTCCAGCATGTCTGAAGCTGGCTGGGCATGCAGGCCATGGTTTTCCAAGCCCTCCTTCAACACTCTTCCTTGAACATAGTTTCCACGTCCTTCATCTTCCCCTGGAAATACTCAGCTTGCCCGTGTCCCCTTTAAAATCTCCTTTGTTGGCCAGAAGTCGCAGTCTAAGGGGCCCAACATATGAGGGACTGCTTACTAACTACCTTCTGTGGTCAAATGACTCTCCAAGCAGCCCACAAGGCATGAGGCCTCTCAACAGATGTCTCAAATCGTTGTCAGACCCAAGGGAATCTGTAGCCAATATGTCTTCTTTCCTCCATGAGCTGCTGACAAGCCACTTAATTATAATAATAGTCAAGAAACATCCTAAACAAAGATTTCTGGCCTTGGAAAAATCCAGAACGTACGTTTCTTTGATACAGGTCTTGACAAGAACAAGGTTCTTCTATTTACCAGGGCGTCACACAGCGGATGAGGCCCAGGCAATCAATCTAAGCATCAAGGACCAATCCAGGCGGCTGCTTTCATGGCCACCGTCAAGAAGCTAGATGTCCGGAGCCCTGGACACATGTTAAAATCGTGTCCAGCTTTGCCCCTGCGGACTCTGACTGTCAACAGGCTTCCTATGTAAATCACATCTGTATGGACCCTGTTTGGGGGACATTGCCCTGATCAACTGTACCAACATCACTCACAAATCCTGGAGACTCTGGAAGCAAGGCTACTTCAGTGATAAATGCACCTTCCGAGCCACACATCTAGATCAGCGTTGACAAATCTTTTGTGAGACTTCTGCTTCTGTGGACTGATGGGCAAAATGGGGGGAGGGAATCACATGGATACTCAATAACAGTTTAAAATGGAGTCATTGTTGTGAGCTGAATTATGTCCCTCAGAGAAGGTGTAGTCCTCTGTGCCTCACACTATTGCCTTGTTCTGTTCTGTAAGCCTCAACCTTTGTGGTACGCTTCTATGGCAACCCTAGGAAACTGTACACTAATTTTACATGTGTATTTGATAAATATGTATCTTAGCTCAATAGCCACAAATGTGTGCGCACACACATGTGTTAATTGCAACTTAGCATCTTCATATAACACGTATTTGTTTGTTCATAGTTGGTGTGATGGTGAGTGTTGCTCACAAACATGAGAGAATCTACAGTCACCTCAATGGGCCTCTGGGCATCCCATGGAGGATGGCGATGACTATATCAATTGATGTAGGAAGCTCTGTCCACTGTGGGTGTCACCATTCCCTGGATGGGATTCTGGACTGTGTGAATGGAAATAGGGAACTGAGCAGCACCATGCACTGCTCTCTGCTTCTGATCACAGATACAATGTGACCAGATGTTTCAGGCTCCCTATAGCCTTAACTTCCCCACCACAATGCACTGTGTTAGGAACCAGAACAAGACATTTTCCCTTAAGCTGATTTTGTCAGGCTATTTTATCACAGTGCCTACGTGAGGGCCTCTGCAGAATTTTTTTCTGGCACAGACAGGGGACTTCTTCATGTCAGGTATATTGCAGAGGTAGTAGTCATGATGGTATCCCAGAATGCACTCCATTCCTTCTAACAAGCAGACATGACTGATGTATTTCCTGCTTCCAACTTCCACCCAAGCTCGGTCATATAGCCTGTTATTAGGAGGCTGACGTTAGCTGACATTTGCCTCTGAGTCTTGCAATCTCAAACTCCAACAATTGCCATCACAGCCCAGGGAAGATTGGAGGCTCCTGAGGAGTTTTTAATCAGACTCCATTGTCCTACCCACACCCCAGATTCTTGCTCTCTTGAGAATTGTTAGTTCTACAAGCCAGAAACCAACAATGGCTCCAAAACAAAGATATCCAGTGATTTATACACAAAAATATATCAACTGATTGATCTAACCCAAACCAATTCTATGTCTTTTTATTTAAAATGAAGGGGATAGAACTGGACCTAAACTGATACTCATTTAAATCTGAATTAGATGTCTATTTCGCTCAGTGGTAGAGTATTTGCTTGGTTAGGTTCAAGTCCCAGTACCATAAAAAAATTTTCTAAAAAATGGAAAGTGAACCAAAAATATTCTTCTGACACTATATGTTGCTCCATTACATTTAACTTCGTGTCTTCCTAAACTAAACAAAGCCTTTCCATCGTGTCATCTAGACTACATTTGCCTTGAGTGCTGGCTTCTGTCTTTGAGTTTGCACATGGTTTTAATAGGGTTCCCAGGTTGGCTTCTACAGGAATGTACAAGTACCAACATATCCGTGGCTAATCAGTTTCTTCCCAGGAAGGCCTCAGTTCTAGGGGTTAGAAAGAATTGGTCCCAAGGCTCAGTCTGGTCCCCTCCAGCCTAGACGTTTCTTCCCCTGGATGAGTCCCAGGATGTAGCTGCCCAGACTGCACAGGGTGGTTGGACTGAGTGGAGTGGCTAAGCAGTCCAAGATGCACAGCCGAGGCAAAACAAAGCTGCCTCCTCTGCTGTGCCCTGACAGCAACCTTAATGTGGAAAAATGCATTTGTGGCAATGCTTCCATCCTTTGTTGAGCTTAGCTGGAAACAGCGCTGCCAAGTGCAGACCGGCTGGCCCTGGGCAGCGCGGGCCACATATTTCCACAGTCTACTCCAGCATAAACAGACCACACTTGCTATTCTGCGAAGAGCCAGGAACTGCCCCGCACGAGGAAGACAAGGCAGCATCCAGGGACATGACTGAGGGTACACTTGTACCCACCTTTCTCCTCTCCAGAGCCTTCGGCAACACCCTCCCTCTGTCAGGCCTCTCAAAGTCCTCCGTGGTGTAAGGAATCTATCCCAGAATTCAGTGTTTAATAGTGAGCTCTAGGCTCAGATACTCTGCTGCCTTGATGGGTCCCGGGTTCTCAGGACGGCAGGGAAAGTAAAAGATACATTTCCTATTCCTGGCTCTCAGTAATGAATGATGTTTGAGCAGTATAGAAATGGCGCGATCCAGTTCTGCAGACCTGGGAACCTACAATTAAAAGCATAAGGGCCCAAATCTCAGAGACCAAATACAACACAGGTCCACTTCTCATTTGTTCACTGCTGTGCCTGAGGCTGAGATCCTCTGCTCTGCAATCATTCGAGGACTTAGCCTCTGCCCATCTTGTGGTCCTGCAAATCTCCAGAGCCTTGGAGTCAGCGGGTGGTGACAGTGACCTGGGAAGGGGGTGCTTGGGTGCCACTCTCCCTGCTGTTTTCAGAAATCAGTGATAGTCTCACCAATAAGGGTTCTCCAGAAAAACAGAATCTTAAGCCTATAATCTATCAATCTCTCAACCATTTTTTCTCTCTCATGTATGTCTGTGTACCCATGTGCATACACGTATGTATATGTGCATGGGTGCTATGCATACATGTGTGTGTATGTGTATGCGGTTGGATCTTTATTTAACTTACAGTGGGATTATGCTCCAGTAGCTGTGCTTATAGTTGAAAATATCTTAAGCTATAAAAAATATTCGATACAGACAAACTTCTGAACACCATAGCTGAACATCACCGACCTCAAGGGTACTCTGAACACTGAACCTGTTACTAACGCACAACACGAGAAAACTCTGCTTCATATTGGCTCAGGCTGGATCAAGAAAAGGTAAAAATTCAAAATTTGATGTGTACCACATTCTATTTAATGTGTACCAATTCTAGGACACCACAAATTCAAAGGGGTGGGTCCCTGGAAGTT
The DNA here is from genome assembly GCF_011064425.1 of Rattus rattus. Lineage (NCBI taxonomy): Eukaryota > Metazoa > Chordata > Mammalia > Rodentia > Muridae > Rattus > Rattus rattus. Next base: position 172,918,603 of record NC_046156.1, on the reverse strand, counting down.
GGGGATCACCTGTAGTGTGTGTGTGTGTGTACACGAAAAGAGAGGCAGAGAGAGAGGCAGAGAGAGAGAGAGAGAGAGAGAGAGAGAGAGAGAGAGAGAGAGAGAGAGAGAGAGAGATTTTTAAGAAGTAGTCTAACTGGCCCCCACATTGTTGATCTGGAAAGTCTGAAATCTGCAGGGCAGACCCGGCTGGAGGCCCAAGGAAGGGCTGCAGTGATAGGTTAAATATGGAGGCCAGATTCAATCTTGGCTTAGGCGAACCTTGGTTTTCCTTCTCTTGAGCCTTCTAAGTAATTGTATGAGGCTCTCCCTGCCCCCACATTATCTATTTACTCAAATTTTATTGATTGAAATGTTAACCACCACAGTTTTAAAAATATGTTTACAATAATGTCTGTTCTAATACTTTAGTGAATGTCAGTGCTATGGCTCACCCAAGCTGACATATACAGCAAAATTTCACAGTGGCCATGATTAGGGCATCTAGGGCCATGCTTGCATTTAGATCACTACCAGTGAGGCCCCAACTGAGCACGCATCAGCACTTCCGGGATGCCTTCTCAGCTGTCCCTCCAAACATCTAGGGTGCAACTGAGCCACGGGGGCCTATTTGATATAAACACGGAGTTTGTTTGCTTCTTCTTCAGATCTTTGCATCCAGTTACTCACCCAGTCCTTATAATCCTACGGAGTAGGCAGGGTGGTGTTGTCCCTGCTATTCTTACTTTAGAGTTGAGTTTCAGTGCAGGTACTTTGTCTCTCTACTGACCCTCTCAGTTTCTTCCCTGTTCCCACTTCCAGAATCTGTTCAAGCTGAGCCATCTTTTCCTAGACAGGTGACACATTTCTCCCAACCTGACATAAAGCTCTCTGTATATTATTATGCCAGAGAAATAATACCATGAAAAGCATATGGGAAGACTGGTTGGAGTATCTCCACAAACACCCTTTGAGCCCCTGTCAGTCGCATGGGGTTTTGTGAGTGGATGTCGGCGTACCAAATTCACCACCCAAAATATTATTTTTCGACGAAAAAAAATACAAACATCACAATTCAGGAAATAAACATGCACATGAACTTTTGGAATGCTGTTCTGTTTATAAAAGGTTTCCTGTGAGACAGAGCTGACACCAGGGCTGGGTTCAGGCACAGCTGGGAGGCCGTAAGAATTTGCACTCCTATTCCCTGTGTTCTGGGGATGGTACTTTCTGTTTTAGATTTTAAAGATTTTGTGCTTATTGTTTGATTTTGTATGTGCACTCTTGTCTGTATGTGGACCAAGTCTGTGCAGGTGCTCAGAGAGACCAGAGGAAAACACTGGCTCCCCTAAGACTGTAGCTACAGGAGGTTGTGAGGTGCCCCACGTGGGTACGGACTAACTTGGGTCTTCTGTAAGCTCAGTAGGCATTTTTAATCACAGCCTTCTCGGCAGCTCTCTCCCACACTGCTTTGATTGCTTTTATATAATTGTTTATATTAAATAAATGAACAGATAGAAAAGCCAAGAGTCTAAGTAACTGACTTCACGCTGCCCTGACTACTTGAGTTGCCCCAGAAAAATCTTCTTCGGTTTCTTTTACTGGGAATTGAGGGGTTAGATGGACTCCTGGGAGGATCCACATTTTTCAGTCTGGTCTTTCTGTCCTCTGTGTAGCCTCCTTCCTAGCCACCTGTTGGTCAAGACAGACTTCACTCATCCTAGGTCTTAATGAATAAATACAGTGCCCCCAAAGCACCCCGTACACAAAAGCATTCAGTGCTAATGGAAGGAATTCAGCCATAAAGTCACTCTGTTGGAGAAATCTTTCAGGCAAACGTCCCTCTATTGTCCCTTAAATCATTAACTTGAAACATAGCGTCCTCCAGCCTCCCCTTAGATAACCTGGTATTATAAGCCCAGCCCCCGATATTTGGAGATGGAGTGCTGGCAAAAGCTGGAAGGATCATGGTAACTGGACCTATGTGGTAGTCAGTGGGAGAAAGGCATTGCTCCCCAAACCCCAAATCCCTTAGAAGGCAGATTATTTCAGCTGCTTGAGCTAGGGCACTTTGTAATGCAGTTGGGGGAGAGCCTCCTGCCCAGCCAAAAGCACGATCCCCTCTCCCCAAGGACACTCTTGACTGTTCCACAGAACCTTTTCTCCCTGACCTGTGAGCTGGCCAATCATGTTCTTCTGAAACTAGATACTGTAAGGTCAGCAGGCTTGTGCATAGCAAAAGAGACTGCCCCGGCCCACTAATCCAAAGAAAGGATAGTTTGACACTGGGCTCCTAGCATTCCACTCAGCCCATAATGCTTGCATGTGTCTGGGGCAGCATTGCTGCTAAATACCCAAGACAAATCTAAGCCTGCTGAGTAGTCCACCCACTCTTGTCAACTCTGAGTAAGTCATACATACTGCGGAGCATAACACAGGCCTAGCGGTTCTGTGACAGAGGCTTCTGTTCTGTTTATGTAATTCCTGTAGTAGATGACCTTGGAAGAGTTGCTCAAATTCTAAGAGGCCTTCCTTCTGCCTTTGGGTTTCTACTAGGAAGATCAGCACGTTGACAATCAAACATACCTCTGTTTATAACCTTCTTTCCAAAAGACAACTGGAAACAACACATGTCAACATATACCTTTGACATGGCAACATGACAATCCAACTGTTCTCCCACTAAACTGAGGATTATGATCCTCATTATGGTCATTTTTCATGTGAAGGAGCAAAGTCTCAGAGAGGTTTAGTAACTGCAGTAAGCTGAAATATGTTTCCTTCCAAGACATATGTCAGCTCCCCGATCCCACATGGTTTGAAGACAGACAGGGTCTTTAGTGGTAATCTAGGTTTGATGAGGTTTTAAGGGCAGAGCCCTAAGAGGGTGTGAATGGTATCTTTCTAAGAACAGAGCTAAGAGGTCAAGAGAGCAGGCGTGCTCTTTCTGCTTGAGCCTAGGGTCCATGTGAGGCCACAAGACACAAAGTAACTATCTACAAGTCTACACAACACCAAGAATCAGATTGGCCAACTAATGCTGGGGTCTTGGACTGCTAGTTTCTCAGACTGTGAGGAAATACACTGGTTTAAGACACTCAGTCTATGAGACTTGGTTCTGGTGAATCCAGAGAACTACATTTAGAGGATGGATAGAGGTGATGGATAGAGGTAGACTCCACCTGAAGCTGCATACCTCCTCTCATCTCAGACCACTCAGTGGGCCTTGGCTGGCTTCTCTAACATCAAGAGACCACTGTTCAGAGAGAGCCTCCCCAACTTGCCTCGTTTAAGCTGCAGCAGTAAGCTCTTTGCACTGATAGCACCTGTCATCACACAAGGTCATGAAATGTGTTTGACTTATGACTTTGTAATATCCGGTTGACTTCAAGTATGAAAGACGTCTTAGTTCAGGTTTCCACTGCTGTGAAGAGACCCCGTGACCATGACCACTCTTATAAAGGAAAACTCTTCACTGGGGCTGGTTTGCAGTCGAGAGGTTTAGTTCGTTATCATCATGGCGGGATGCATGGCAGCATCCAGGCGGACATGGTGCAGGAGAGGTGGCTGGGAGTTCTACATCTGGTACGGTAGGCAGCAGGAAGGGACAGTGAGCAACTGGACTGGTTTGAGCCCACCCACTAGTAACACATCTCCTCCAACAAAGCCACACTACTCCAACAAGGCCACACCTCCTAACAGTCCACTCCCCATGGGCCTATGAGAGCCATTTTTATTCAAACCAACACAAACGTGAATCTCTATTTTGGGGCTCACCTAGTTTAGAAGTCATTTTAATCTCTTATTGCTAAATGAGCTGTCACTTCATATTTCAACTTTTAAGAATAAAAGATAAAAACTTTTCAACTAACACTGGAAAATAACAAACTTCTGAAAATAGTTAATCTGTAAATTAAAAGTAAACTGTAAATCTTTTCTTTAGCACTAGGTTTCTATTACACATACCTGTTCTTTTTGTCATTGCATAGTATTTCGTAGTGTGATTATGTCACAGTTTGCATGTATCTATCTACTGTTGATATAAATCAAGTTGTTTTTATTTGGGGAATATTATGAATAAAAGCTAGCTGAAGTATTCTGGTAGTATTACATGAGTCTATTGGAGGAATTAAAAGTGTTCGCTGCCAAGAAGTTGTTGACTGTCAAGGTTAAGCTGGCCACTCTCCCATCCTTTCTATCTTCTCTTGCTCTATAACATCTCTCTCTTATATACTATGCTATTCATCATGTGGTCCTCAATAGAAGTCACTGAACTGCTAGACTTCAGAACTGTTAACTAAATAAACCCTTTGCTGCATAAAGTTCTCAGCCTTGGGTATTTTGTTACAGAAATGCAAAACAGACTAAAACTTAATAAATTGCAAGACATTCTATTACTTTGCCAGTGATGAAACAAAACATATATATTATCATTTTTGAGACTCATTCGGACTTCAGAATGCTCTCACATATTAAAAGTTTCTTTACAGTATATAAAATATTGATCAATTCTTAGTTCTTAAATTTTATAATTACACTTTTTTATTCTTGTATGTGTGCATATGCATTGGTGAGCATTTGCCATGTTGCTCAGATAGAGGTCAAAGGACAACTTATGAGAACTGGTTCTTTCCTTCTACCTTGATAACAAACCCCTCTACCCACTGAGCTCCTATATCTAGCCATGAAGAAAAATTTAAACATGAATACCAAGCTTTATTATGAAGAAGTCTCATTGATATTTAGTACACTTTGGCATTTAGTATTGTATTGTATTGTATTGTTATTCCATTCTATGTTGTTCCTCCTCCCTCCCATACCAGCCATGGTCCTTTAAATTACTTTTCATAATTTATTAATGAATTTCAACCTGTAGATTGAAAGGGAGCATGGTTACAGTCAAAGCACAGGACTTGCGCATAACTTATGAGTCTACTGATCGTACAATAGAACCCAAATGGCAAGTGCTTTGTAGCTTATTGTATGCCTCTCTGAGCTGAACTGCCTGGAAAGGCAAGATGGACCAACACATAGACTCTGCCATGGGAATAACACACTGCTTCTGTCAGTGTGCTTTGCTATAATTAATCCATGAGACATGTCAGCCAGGGCATTTCTGAGTGCTGATTGCGACATGCCTCCTGTATGTTGTAAGGTATGTGTCCAAAATTAGAGTGGCTGAAAGCCTCTGCGAGAAGTATAGTAATCCTTCTCCGAGACACCCCTGCCTGGGGTGGCAGGCTGCTATTTATGTAAGCCTGGTTAGGTGAGAAATACACTAACTTTTGCTTCACAAGTCCCTACATATCCAAGTACAATAGGCAGTTAGAACATAGCCCCATCTTCCATAGCTTTGAGTACAGTCTGTCCCAAACACTCAAGAGCCCAGGGAGAAATGGGAGGAGCAGTGTGTCACGTGCACATCACTTGGACCCTCTATCACACACAGAGCATCATGTGGGGGAGAGGTGTCTGTATCACACAGATAATCCATGGGAATTCCAGACAGGCAGAACATTTTGTCAGGAGCACAGCAGTAGGGGATCTGTGAGTGAGGCCTCGCACCCCATGCTGCACACAAAGTGAAGACTGGTCAGGAATTATCCACCGAAACAGAAACAGAAAACTGAATTTTCCCAAGAGTTTCCAGGAATGGGTTCTCTCTAGCAGCTCTTTACACATGGCACACGCATGCAGAGAATTATCCAGAGCACAGAAAAGTATTTCTCACTCCTCCTATTTGTGACGAAGTTCTGAGTGTAGCACCTTGAGGAAGAAACTCTGGACAGCCTCTCATAGGACACAGGCATCAACGAAGGCAGAACACAAGACAAGAATACCACTGTGGTCCCGAATCCCTAAGCCAAAGTCTTGAAACCTGGAGCTTCATAGGCAGAAGAGCTTCTTTTGCTTTCAAAAATCATATCCCACTTTCCTCGGAAGATTTTGTCCATTGCTACCCCGTGATAGGAGCTAAGATCTTCCGGGTGTTCAGACCTACAGCAGCAGACTCTTACAGCTGCTGTGCAATGTGGTACAGGCTGCTCATTGTATGAGGGAACACAGCCAAGAAGCTGAGTAAGGCTAAGTCCCAGCCTGCACTGCTCTGCGCCAACTGTGCATCATGGGTCAGAATGGCTTCTTCTGGCGGGGAGGGGCACTATATGGATTTGTGAAGAGGTCCTGTGAATGTGGAAAAGGAAAAGGCAATAAGTATCACAGCCACCACACCTTGGATTGGTTGCAGGCTATTCTCTGCCTACCCCATAGAATAATTTGACATTTTAATTCAGTGGAGCATGAGCCCAGTTGTACAGACTTGGGATATGTCTGAAACGCTGCTCTAAAGCACAGTTACAACCTTTTGTTTAGAATTTTGTTCAAAATCCTCATGCAACTGGAGAAGAGCTGAGGGCTAAGGAGGTCAAACTAGAGAAAGTCATACGTTTTTATACCTTAAAGGATGTTCACACTAGACTGATGGTCATTAAAATAGACTGTACCTAGGCAGAAGTCCTCCCAGGGCCCCCAGCTCTGACCTCAAATCCTAAGTAATATAATGACATTTATCTCATCTGGAAAACTCTGTATTTCCCTTACCAAAATCAGCAAATTGGTTGTTTCACTTATTAATCAACTAGATAGATTACTGATAGAAAGATCAAACAGCAAGCTCCGTGAACATAGCTGGACCATCTTCTAAAAACTGACAGATTGGAAACTGCAGGTTTAAACTCCTCAGTTCAGCCTTTGTCCAACTGCCAGCAAGTTCTCCCGCTGATTTGTCCCAGGACGGTGTGGACTTGTCCAAATGGAAATACATGTGGCTTAACAGGCCCACAGTGGCCCTTATTCCTGCTTCTCCCTTCTTTCTAAGGGGAACGCCATCCCTTGATTGCTTTTACATGACTGTTGATAACCTTCCGTCTCCCTGGAGCCCCTCCTCATCCCCATCGTTGAGGCTAACTCTAGATCTGCATGATTCTGGGAACATGCATACCACTGTCTCACTTAGAGAGTTCCATCCAAGCTCTTCAATGTGACACACACACACACACACACACACACACACACACACACACACACACAAAGAGAGAGACACACATGCACAGACACACACAGACACACAGACACACACACACATACACACAGACACACTCACACACAGACACACACATCCACATACCAACCAAAACATACTTACAAAAAAAAGAACAGACACAGACAGACAAAAACATACAAACAAAAACACCAAAACCAATACACACAGACACAAACAAACACACACAGACAAATAGACACAGACAGACACACACACAGATAAACACACACAACAATACACTGAGACACACACAGGCACCAGAGAGACAGACAGGTAGATAGACAGATAGACACACACACACACACACACACACACACACACACACACCATGGCTGGCTTCTCTTCATCCTCCCAGAACTCTATGTTATAAGTTCCCCTGAGACACCACCTCTGCCATTCCTCTATCTTTCTCAAATACGTCTCATTTCCAACACTCCCACTGCAAAGTTATACTATTCTCACTTCTTTGTCTTCCTGTTACTCATCAGTCTCTCCTACTAAATTTTCATCTCCAATGAGGGTAGGCACCTGATATGTTTCCAGATTCCACCCATCCCACACTAACTGAATTAATGAAGGTGTGAAGAAACTCCCCAATATTTCATTGTTACGTCTAGGTAAGACTTTATCCCTTACTTTCCAAAGCAGGAGACATTTAAGAGCGAATGAAAATGCCAATTACTAGTTATATAGAGATGACAATGCATACGCCATGCCACCCAATCTCTATGCACAGTATCGCCTTCTAAATTTCCCATCGTTAACTGCGTTCACAAGGCTCACAGGGTCAGGTGGACACCAAACTGAACAATCTTGTTTTGGGAAGTTCCTTCTCTTCTGGATCAAATATTTCTCTTGATATTTGCATGGGACAGCTTCAAGCTCTGCTTGTAGAAGTCAGAGTAGGGCTGAGGAGATGGCTTAGTGGTACACAAAGCCCTTGCCATGCAAGTGTGGTGACCTGAGTTTGAATCTCTCAATTTACCTAAAAGCCAGACAGTAATGCACAGCTGTAACACCAACCTTCCTATAGCAAAATGGGAGGGTGAGATGGGTGGCTTCCTGGAAGCTGTGGGCCTCTCTGTCTGGTATAAGCAGAGGTGGCTAACAGAGAGTCCTGTCTTAAATTACATAAAAGTTGAAAATTCATCCTCAAGGTTATTCTCTGAAAAATACACATGCACCATGGCATGTGTGTGTTTGCACCATCACACATGAACACATACATATCACACCTACACATAATCATATGTAAGGTTTGTTAAGATGGAATGAATACTCTTCCTTCGCATGGACTTTACCATGATATCAGTGATACCAATGGAATGAGTGAGCTGGAAGGAAAAACTACTTCATTTCAAAGTTAGTGAATGACAACTTCAATATCCGATCAAATCTTACTGCATGGCGGGCAGGACAATTAGTGTCCGTACCACACTTAATAAGACAGGCAGGTACTTTGGCAATGGCTCCCTCTAGCTTGGGTCCAAGAAGAGAAACAACAGAGACAAGGTTAGTCGGGGAGTATAAGTATTCACTTCTCTTGTTGTGGTGGCGAAATACATGAAAAGAAGAAAATTAAGGAAGGAGAGTTATTTTGGCTCATGGGTCATGGGACTATAGTCTATCACGTTGGAAAGACGTGACAATAAGAGAGTGGGGCAGCTTGTCATGGTGTGTGCACAGCAGGAAGAAGAATAAGATAGACACTGGTGTTCCGCTTGCTTCCTCCTTTTCCCTTAGTACTCAGCATGGGACCTGAGCACACAGGATGGAGCTGCCTACAACTGAGTGGGTCTTCCCTTCTCGGCTGTGGAAAGATTGCACACCCTGAAGTCTGTCACATAGGTGACTCCAAGCCCAGGGAGGCTGACAGTGAAGATCACCCATCAGAAGGTAGAAAAGCCTTTTGAATCAAACCCTACTACACCGCAATTGAGACTAGGAAAAAGATTTGAAACTAAGAAAATCAAAGAGGGGAGAGCATATAGATCTGGGATAGGTCCTTCCGATTGGGGTTTCCGAATCTGCTTCTCATTTGTAAGACGGAAAGCAGTAGAGTGCTATCCATCTAGCTTCGTAATAGAAGTAATCTTTCTTAACTCCACACAAGTGCAATGCCAACCATAGCACCAATCACAGGGCATGGTCAGTGATTAGAAGATCTTGTCATAATATAATCATTGTAATTTATCAAAATACTTACTGTCATGTTTAACAAAATACTAACATCTTAATATCGCAATAAACTCAAAGTACTAGGTTCAAATTCTACCTGCACCATTACTACTCCAGTGACCTTTGGGGATCTATTTAACGACTGTCAGCCTCAGAACTCTCATCTCCTAGTTGAAAATAAGTGTGATAGTACATACAAAATATGAACTCTGAAGATTACTGTAGAGAATTACATAATGCTCTGGAGTAGAATTTTCTAGAAGAACAGGTACAGAAACAGCGTGTGGAAGCATTATCTGTGAAGACATTTTTGTAGGACCCACACAAGAGTTCCTAGAAGTAATCACCATAGTGTCTTACCACATGGTTCTCTTTCTTTAATATATTCATTCATTCATTCATTCACTTATTCATTCATGACAGGATCTCTCAACGAGTTGCTTCTCATAAACTTGTCTAGACTGCTGGCTAGCAAGCCCTAGGGGCTTTATCTCTGCCTCCCCAACACTAATTACAAGCTGTCATCACAAGCTTTTACATGATACTAAGATCTGAACTCAGGTCTCAGGCTTGTGAGGCAGACATTTTGCTGACTAAGCCATCTCCTCAGCCCAAATATTATAAAGTCATTTAAAAAAAAAAACATTCTCATATTTTTCTTCTTAATATTAACTGGGTTGTATAATTCACCTTGGTCTGAAAACCCTTAGATTTTCCCTCTGGTGACCATAAAGAGGCAACGCCATCAGCCCAGAAGGCTTTCCTGATCCCACATGTTATTAGATTAACTAGGAATGTCTTTTCCTTGAAAAAGCTGTGTGTGTGTGGCTGTGTTAAAGCAATGCTACTAATGACCTTCTTGGACAACTGACTCATTTTATCCTGTGAAACATCAACCATTAAAAGCTCATTTGTAAATTCTAATTTTAATGGTTCTTCAATTTTCAGAAACTGGTTCCGGACACAAAGTAGATCCTTCTTCATCTGAACTTTGGACAGTCATGGGTATACTCTTCGATAAAGCTCTGTTGGTTGTGGCATTTGATGACCTGGGACAAATTTCATACATGCAAATTCAGGCACGTGCACAGCAATGGGCTTGGTTCCAAAAGATTCAGAATTCCATTTGCATATGAAAAGAGGTAACTGTAGGTGTCCAGATTGGTGTCCCTTCTGGGCACTTAAAATGACACCAGTTGACAAGAGAAGTGCTTTCCAAAGTCAAAATAGTCCCTATTCCTGTAAAACATGTAAAAGGTTCCATTTTGATGCTAAACAGATAAGTAGAATAGAGTCCTTTGAAATTCAAGGAAGTATCACTTAATGCAAAGAAAGAAGGATTACTCAGAAAGTTGAAGCAGGAGAAAGAAGGGGAATGAGAAAGGAAGAGAAAGAATTCAGATTTCACTGGACATTCTCTACCTCATTTGCCCTCCCCGCCCCCACCCAACCCCACCCATTAAAGGACAGAAAGATTACACTAGGGCACCCTATTCTGACTGACAGGTCAGGAAGACGTAGGCAGCACTTAGGTCCTTTTGCTAGGGCAACTGTTTCTACAAGACAATTAGCCATTGAAAACCAGATGTTTTGTAAAACCAAAGTCTGTATGGGGTGGCCTCTCCCCTCAGGGGGATTAGAGTCTGACAGGAAGTTTTAATAAACCTCAGAGGGAAGAATCATACTAAGTAAGTAACACAACAAATTCCTATCCAAGAAAACCACACCAGCCCTGGCCACGTATAAAATCACTTTAGAACGTCAGAAGAGTCACTATAACCTCAAGATTATGTCTGTTTGCGCAAAATGGGGTCTGGAAAATTACTTCACACACACACACACACACACACACACACACACACACACACACACACACACACACACCTAGTTTATGTAATAAACTACTGACCAAGCCATGAGAAATTTTCCTCAAGAAATCACACTGTGCCTAGGTCCATGCTAAAGTGGCATGCAGTATAGTGGTTGAGATGGTGCATGCCTTTCCTATGTCTCATTCTTCCTGTATCCCAGTGAAGTGTTGGCCCTTACAGCTGCTCAAAGGGGAGCTTTTTCCTGGAACCCCTACTTCTATTCTGACGCCAGTTCCTACTCACTTCTTGGCAAATAGGTTTTGTAGCCTGTGTCCTGAAAAATCCAAGGGTACAGCCCAGGTAATCACAAAGAAAGTCACCTCACTGAACCTTGCTACCTGGGTCATAAAGCCCCTAACCCAGGTGAATCCCTCATTGTTAGCATAGTCCCCACTATAGAGTTCACTAATGAAAAGCCCATTCCATCTTCTAGCTTCCTATGGAGAGATAAATAAAGTGGACTCTCAGTGTTTTCAGGATCATCGTTGTGTTAATCATCCTGGTTAGAGAGGGGTTAGAAAGTCATGACCACATCTTCCCCTGCCCAGCTATTACTATTCCCCAAAGCACAGCAGCAGACATCCAAAAGGATTTCTCAATACCATCTAAAGGGCCAAGATCAAAAGGACTGTGGTCCTTGGCTTCTCATTCCCAGGATTATTTCCTAGGAAGTTAGGTTTTCTGGTTTCCTCCCTGTGTCTACCATCTTCCAACACAGAAGGAATGGAACATTCTAAGTCATTCCAATCGTTTCATGCCATTCAAGGTCTAAAATAAATGGCCTCAGATTTCCAACTCTGAGGACATGTGGCTGTGGGTCAAGCTGCCCTGCAGAATGTCACTGCTGTATAATGCATATTTGGGTCATTTTATGTAACTACTCAGCCCCCCATTCCAGCCCCATCTGGGATCAATTCAGCCCCTGATGGTGACATTCTTCAAAAGACATTTTTCTTGTCCAGGGCTACTATTCTCAGTTCAACATAAAGAAGACCCCGCTTCTTCAGAAGTGCTAAGTTGAAAGATCTGGTACAAAATCAAGAACAAAATGGAGCCTAATTGAGCCAACTGGATCTATCCCGGAATGGTGACAAGACACTTTGGTTTTTTCCTGTTCCATAAAAGAGCTGAAGTCATGCTTTTTCATGCAACCACCTGGACCTAAATTCAAGACAAGTCAGTGATTGCCAATGGAATCTGAGTCATGGTGAATATTTTCTGTCTCAGTGACCAACAGGCCATGTCAAAACTAGCCCCAACTTTTTCTGGAAGGTTTGTTCCACTTCCCACATGCAGGACAATGCAGGAATTCTGACCAATGATGTAAGGCCATTTTTCCCATTAGTCAGGAAACAGCCCTGCCAACTGGGAGTCCTCACACGTCTTGCAACAGGTTGTGGTTGGAAGGGAGATGTCAAACTCCAGGGCAAATGGAAATGTATTCTACAGGCCAAATTGCACCCATCCTTTGCATGGTGGCAGTACTCAAACACGCTAAGCAGCATTAGATCACGTCTCAAAGACGGCCCTGTTTGGAAGAATACTCACAGCAAACAAGCTCCCCCCACCCTACCATCATCACCATGAACCTGATTCTGCCTGCTTTACTTCCTGAGGAATGGCCGACTTCCTCTTCAGTGCCAGTAGGGCTGGGGACTGCTGGATATCAATCAACACTCAAGCAGATTGATAGAAATTCACTGCTATTTCTTTAAGAGTCTCAGGAAGGCAGAGATACACATGTGGCTTTCCCCCCTCCAAAGCAGAATGGATTCATAGGGCTGGAGATAATGTTTCTTCCTCCCCAAAATTCAGAGTGACTCTGTTGGGTGCTAAACAGGGACACTAGAGGGTCCCCTGAGGGTTTCTGAACTGGTCTTTCGCAGCTAGCTTCTCTTTCTCTCTGCTGTCTCCCAGGTTACACATTCGGTGTACTGTTCTAAAATATCCCCTTTGCTTTTGTCATCCCCTTAAAGTGGATCTCTTTTTCAAATTCTTCAGTGGATGCCTATGATCTGCTGAAGACATATATCTTTCACCCCCTCACTCCTGGTCCTGAGCCATCACTGTCTAAGCTGCATTCTTAAATTTAATTGTATTATTTTAAGAAACCTCTTCATCCTTCATTTGACTGCAATGCTACTAGCCCTTCCATTCCCACTTCCTAAGTATGAAGTTCTAGATGAAAGGGAGTACTGTGCTGTCCCGTCAGTCAGCTCATCCATCTGCAGCTCATCAACTGAGTGAGTCCTTTTTCCCTCTAAGTTGCTTTATCAGGTTAAGGGTCTTGGGCTGCAGTAACAACTGGGGGTGTCAAGTGTATTAACCGGAAGTTTTATTTTAGAGTAAACATCATAGACACCCAGGGCTCCAGTAAGACCCCAGACTGCTGCTCCTGACACCTCTATCCATAGCATAGGAATAGGATCTGAAACTCTGACTTTCCAACTAGCTTTTCCAAATGCTGTTGGTAGCAAGCAACTCTGAGAACCACTGGCTTATGTCATTGGAAATGTATTGCCTCACTCAAGAACTTGATCGTGATGATCCTCAAACTTGTGACAGAGAGAACTGGGAAAATATTTTTAACCCCTAATGATCGTTATCCCTACTTGCCATTTAAACTCTTGGATGTAGTCAAGACAAAGAGCCCTTAGACATTCAGAGTCACATCCTAATTCAATTGGTCCAATGGTAGACAGATTCTACCTTCTTGGTTACACACTCACTTAAACTTCATGGTGGTCCGTACTTCTGCGTTCCTCTGGTGTCTTCTGCCCTAGATAATTTTCCCCACCTCCATCATTACAAATTGCTTACACCTGTTCAGATTTCACTTTTCCAAACACGGTTCAAAGTTTGTAAGGAAAGCAGGGAGTACACCCTTCTTTTTAGTCTTGACATGACCTGAGTCACATGACTATCCCTCATCCATTCAGCAGAAGGGAATAAAATACTGTTATTGGACTACTGATTCTTAGCCCTGGGGAACCCGGACACTGACATATATTGGGACACAAACTCGATTGATTTAGAGTGCAGAGGGTGGGATCCAGATGTGGAGATTTCGAAACTGTTCCTCGGGGAGATTCTAGAGTTGTAGGCTTTGACCAATGGCAATTCATTCGTTACATCTAAGAAGACGCCCACCCAGCCTTTGGGAAAATTTGGTTGTCTTCTATTTAAACAAATCAAGGTTTGTATCAAAGGAGAGAAGCATCAGTCCTAGACAGACAGTGTGTGAGACATCCAGATGCTGATACACACAGCTAATCCTAAGTGCTTGGAGCTCACAGACAGCCCCATCGAGAACAGCATTCTGCCCCATTTTGTTATACCCCTGACAAGTCTTTCTTTCTATGCCTTGCACAAAGTAGGTATTTAGTACGGGTTTACTTATTAATTGCTTTGCTGATCTGCTGGGAGATTCACTGGGTGGATGAAGTTACTTTACCAGGACCTAGATTCCACTGAGACCTGCCAGAGGACAGCTTTGTCTGTCTTTGAAGTATCGAGATGACATTGAAAGTTCTCACTTTGCCCCTTGAGTAGTATATATGCTTCTTGACCTTCCCATGGTTTTAGGTAACAGAGAAATTCCACACTCCTGGCATGAACACACTGCCTGACCCAGGCCATGCCAGAACAACAGATTATATGTGCCTGCTTTTGTTCTTAGCACAGTAAAGGCCAAAGTGTCTCTCAGAGCCAACACAGGGACGTCATCGCTGGGGGTCGTTTATGGATGCCGACTTGAGACCCTGCTCCCCTCCACAGTGACCTTGGCATTGCTATATCACTCTCACTGGTTAAGTAGTAGAAAACCTGACGGGCTGAAGAGATAAGCTACCACCTTTAAGTTAAAAGAGTTCACAGGGAGAGGGCGGGGCTGGTTGTGACTTTAGAGGTACAGACTCTTTTATTCAACAAAATTCTGTGAAGACTTTGGCTTCTCATTCATAAGTCCTACAGCAGGAGATGCAGGGATGGGGAAGAGGGACTGCCCCATGGTGGATTCAATAGCATGTTAACCTGTAGGCTGTTTCCCCACTGCAGAACAAAGGAGAGGTTCTCCGAGCTAGGTGAGATAGTCATTTGGAACTTTGTACTTCAAGATGGGCGAGATGGTGGTTGGGAATTAATCATCCCCTTCCCTGTAATAAAAAGACTTTATATTCTGTTACACAAAGCTCTCTTCTCAAGGAATGTTGCTGCTCCTATGTCTTTCCCTTCTGGGCTCATAACCAGGCTGGCCACCCCCTATTAATTACCTGTCTTTCAGTAACCGGACACTCTTACTGGTGGAGGGCCTGTATACCTTTACTTGTAAGACTGTCTCAGCTGCAGCAAATGATGGTATTGCACTCACTGATATGACAGGCCCCGAAGGCCAAGGCTCTCCTGTCTATTCCTCTCAATAGAAAATCCTTGTCTCATTACTACCTCACAGAGAAGAAGGTTTTGCAAACTTGTAATTTGGGGAATAACTTTCGAAGGATTTGGGGAGGAAGTGTGAAGGAGTGTGGTCTGGCTGAAATCAGCACATAGTAAAACTCTTCGGAGAGGCAAGCAAACCTCAGTTGATAGACTTTGGGGGCCCTGGCTAGAAGTCAACAGCATAGTGTTGATTTCGCCTATGTGTTCAACAACATTATTTGAGAGTTGTGCAAAGCCAACGGAGCAACTTTATGAGGCCAAAGAAGGAGCTAGCATTTGCTCTGCCGATTGCCGGTTCCTATAAATCTTGCAAAGACCCTTGCCACACTGTTTATAGACAGATAGCATCCAACCACCAGGGTGAGGATCAGATTCCCTCTCCACAACTTCATTAAGTTATAGAAAAAGCTCAAATCCAACTGTTACCGTTTTCCCATGAAGATTCATTGTAAAACATGAAACACCACTGCTAGGGGTCGAAGACGGGAGCAGGGGGTGGGGAACTATGTTCCTGAGCCCCAGCCTCAATGCTGCTCATTGATTGAGTTCACAATCATCAGTCCAGGCTTCCAAAGCTATTATCAGAATTCCCTAAGAATTCTGTCCAAATATAAAATGATATAGAATTTACCTAAAACATTAAAAAAGAAAAGTAAGCAAAAGCAAAAACAAAAACAAAAAAACAAAAACCTGTAACAAACTTCACTTTCCCCTCCTCAGTAAATTCACTATTGCTCAAGGTTATGGAGGGAGCAGTCTCCATTGTTGAAGCTTTTGCAGTCCATAGCCATAGCTGCTTGGTGGATAAATGGTCCAGAAGGAAAAGTGGGCCTATTAGTAACTCTCTTACTTCTCCAAAGGCAAGAAGGGAAAATAGCCAAGTTCCCCTTTTCTCCAGCCAAACAACCACCCTGCCTGTCTGGCTGATCATTCCTCAAATACTGAAGTAGAAGAAGCACTCAAAACAGAACCCGAAAGATTGAAGGAACTCGGGGCTTTCCAAGGTTTCCTATACTGGTCTTTTCTAAGTGTTTGGAGCAGAATAACACCCACCCAGGTCTTTTCCCCTGATGGGGAGGTCTGGGAAAGTTTTTAGACATATGAATGTGGAGAGGACATAACAACAGCTTTCTGGGGTGCTGAAGGGGTGCCAAGGAGTCTAGGCAGGGCAGCCTGGTAGGAGAGGTTAGGAAACAAGGCAAAGGCTAAGACCAGCTCTGCCACTCCCAAGTGCTACAGGGGATCCATGGATATTACGAGTTCAAGTTTTATTCTCATCTCTCAGTCTGGAAAATGGATGACATCACAGATCCACTCAAGGTTTCCAGCACAGATGACTAGCTGGAGATCAACCATAAGAAACGTTGTCTGCTTTGTGAGCCTGCATCCTCAAACTGGTGGACTCACATAAACATCTCCATTTGCAAAGTGCTTCCGAGGCTTAATATCCTAAGCTCTGACATTCAGATGAGGGTTTTTCTTGTTGTTACTCTTTTGTTTGTTTGTTTGTTTTGTTTTCCAGGCTTTGTTAGTTTCCTCATTCTGGAGGGACTGTGAATGTACCCAACTAGGAAGCAACTGGAAGAAATGTTTTACTTGTTAGAAATTTAGCTTTCTCCCGGGTTGTATCTTCATTTTACATGTCTGTTGCCTTTTGACTTTGTAGATGTTGAAGATGAAGAGATTCCATGTACTAATTTGAAAATTATATGAAGAGAACGCTCATACAGTGTATGTTGCTATAGGTTTAGATTTTTCAAAACCTGTTTTAATAAAGGGTTGTTAAATGCTTCAATCTCCCTTTTAGCCCACCAACTAAAGGTAGGGGAGAAAGATAGTTAATAGGACAAAGGGGATGTGGACCTGTTTAGAAGCAGCTCTTTGGGGCAATTCCAATCGTAGTTGTCAGGATATCAGCAGTCCAGTCTAAAACATCAAACATGAATCAGTAGTGGCAGTCCAGTTCAATTTGGCAAACACCAAACATGAGTCAGTAGCAGTGGTGAGATCCAGAAGAAACTGCGAGGCTCCAACGAATTGGCACAAATCTACAGAAGTGGCAAGAGGCAGGCAGAATACCATGAGAAGTTCTTTGGTGTGTTTTTCTCTACAAAGTCATGACAAGCAAAGATCAGGGAAGACCACCAGAGCATTGCAAGGTGTATCAATGCACGAGCATCATTCACTGTCTGTTGGATTCTAATTATAGTCTTTCTAAACACCATGTGTCCTCTCATGTCTGCTTCAGCAAAACCTTCTCACATATGACAGCTTCCAGAAAAACATCACATGACACAACTGAGTCTCCAAAGGTACTTTATGTCAGTGAATCGGTGACACTTCATTTGATGTTCATAGATTGTCTGACCGTAAAGTCTATTACAAACAGACTGCCACTGCCTTGAGTAATTCAGCTAGGAACAACCTTCAGGTGTGAGTGTGGTCTTTAACTTTTACCATGAAAGCCACACCTTGCATTTCTCACTTGCAGTTTGGAGCATGTTCCCCACAAATAAAGGCTGCCATCCTCACTTGCACCCAGCATTTCTGCTGCTCCCTCCTCATTTGATTTGTAGGGAAGAAGCCAGCCAGCCTCAAGGGGTACAGCATCAACTTTTTTCTGATGCTCAGACCAAGAGCATCACTCACACCTATCGTTCTGAACAGTTATTCCTCAGAACTGTGTTTCACATTGCAGTTTGAGGATACTTCACCTGCAACAAGCAATATCTGTGTCCTAACAAATTCCCAGAAGCGAAGAAAATGTTTCATTCTGGAACCTTCCTCTCTTTGTGTCTCTAAATAATAGCATGCCCGAGAGTTAGTAGATCTTAGAAGTCAAGGAATAATACTGGTGGAATGCTCTAAGATGCCTAATTTCTCTTGTTCATATTTTGGCTGACCTTCAAGTGCCAGGTAACTGTAGGGCTGCCTCCCTCCTCTGATCCATTCAAAATCGTGGTAAATCCAGGGTTGAATTATATGGTGTCAAGACATATCCCTCTATGACAATCTACAAAGGGCTAACCCAGTGGTTCTCAACCTTCCTAATGCTGTGACCCTTCAATAGTTTCTCATGTTATTGTGACCTCAAGCAAAAAATTAGTTTGTTGCTACTTCATAGCTGTACTTTTGCTACTGTTATAAATAGTAATGTAAATATCAGTGCTCTCTTATCTTGCTCTTGAAGCAAGATCATTGAGCTTAGAAACACAAGCCATAGACTATTGAAAAGTGAATGATGCCTACACTTCACAACTGTGTCTCTCCAAGTGGAAGAAGAAAAGATTTTCTAATAATCACATAGTGACTTTCTTTTTCTATAGTATCCCAATTATTGTGCTATTAGAGCATGAATGTTACTGTTGTGTTTTATAAAAAGATATGAAGAGAAGGAATATGTTTGGTGAATGTGCAGTAAGGTGTGGTGGCAGGGAGTACCTTTGGGGGCCCATGCTGAAGCATCCCTTCTCCCTGAGGGACTAGCCACATGGTGGTATAGTATAGAATATAGTTTATTCAGGTCATGGGGGGGGAATTGAGAGGGTAATAGAGACAGAGAAAAGGCAGAGAAAGCAGAGGAGTACAGACCTGAAAGAAGAGGAGAGAAAGGGGGAGAGAAATAGAGAAGGGGGGAGCAGGACAAAAGTGAGAGCAAGAAGATAAGAGAGAGAAGAGGGGAGAAGCAGCCCCTTTTATAGTGAGTTAGGCACACCTGGCTGTTGCCAGGTAACTGTGGGGCAGAGCCTAGATAAAATGCTAACAACTGTTAAAGGAAATACCAGAAGTGAGTTACCTACCAAGTTTGGATGGATGTTTTCAATATGAAAAGAAGCCTGAGGAATTGTCTACTAAGTTGTTC
The DNA here is from genome assembly GCF_011064425.1 of Rattus rattus. Classification (NCBI taxonomy): domain Eukaryota; kingdom Metazoa; phylum Chordata; class Mammalia; order Rodentia; family Muridae; genus Rattus; species Rattus rattus. The sequence continues at coordinate 172,899,174 of NC_046156.1, read as the reverse complement.
AGATGAGGAAATGGGCTTAGCAAAGGTTGTTCTGATGATTGGCATTAATCATTAACTGGACATATAGGAGGCAGGCCTCTGGATGCACATGTGGGGGAGTGTCTAGACAATGGTTAACCCCACAGAATGTCTGTAAAGAATTGTTCTGAGTTGCCTGATGTGGGATGAGCCATCTAATTGTGTGTAGGTCTTTCCCTTAGCAGGAGAACTAGCAAGAAGCCATTAGTTTGTTGCTCTCTGTTCTGGACTGTGGATGTAATATGACCAGCTGCTTCAAGTGCTCGTCATCTTAACTTCCTTGCAATGATGAATGGTAACGCAGAATTGTGAGTGAAACAAACCCTTTTTTATCTTCAGTTGCTTTTGTTGGGGCTCTCTTTTGCTCTCTTGCTCTCTTGCTCTCTCTCTGCCATGAGAAATGAAACTGAGATCAGGTGCATATTAAATGAAGTTTACAGCTCCTAAAGACATTCTTACCAAAATGTGTGTTTGTAGTTGAGAGGTAGTAGACAAGATTTTTTTATCTACATCATTACCACATCCCTTAAAATTGGAGCCTAGATCTGAGGTGCTCATGAATATAAAAGAGAACATCAGAATTCTGTAGCTTCCCAGGGTTCAAAACCACCACAAACAACCACAGGTAACATCTTACATAACTTCTCTGAGTCCAAACATGACCTCAGAAAAGTGATACCAGTTGTCCCGGGCTGAAGCATAAAACTCCCTTCAGATTTCAACATAAAGTCCTCAACAGAATTATTCACTTCATGTTGGTAAAAAAGGGAATTGATACTAATGAGTTAGAAGAGTGTAGCAGTGCTTAGAGCTAAGAAACAAACACATTCCTAGAGATTAAAAGACATTAATTTTTCCCTTTTAAAAAAATGAGGGAAAGGAGTTTAACACCTTTCAACCAGATTTATCATATAGAGGTTGGGTTGTAAGTGTGTGTTGATTAGTGTAAACCATATTTGATAATATTGAAAAAGTCCAGTTCCAACCAGGATGACTGAAAGCCTCTTGAGCATTCCATGGGCCATGAAAGGGCCTAAATTGTTTGGAGATAAGGCCTCGTAGAGTAGGGGTCTCCAGCTGTAAGGCAACACTGATGCCCAAGGTAAGGACCATAAGCCTGAAAACAAGCCTGAGAACCTTGAAGCTCACCTACAGTTTCTTCTTCTCTGGCTTTCCAATCCAGAGCCTATCAGTCTGCTTCAAAGGGGAAGCAAGGATGTTTGCTTTAAATTAACTGAATTAGGAGACGTCTTCCAAGGCCATCTTTATTGAGTTGTTTGTGGAATGGCTTAAACAATCAACTTGGTCTCTTTTGTCTGTGCTTTGTTTCTCTCTATTCCCTTGAAAAAGTAATCAGCACTGGGGTTTGAGCCCACTGCTGTCAGTACAGAAGTGGGAACTCATTCAGAACACAAAAAGGTAAGTCTAGGAGAAGTAGTATCTGCAAATTATGGGACAGACCACTTGACTGAACCAGAAGCGAGCCCTGGGACACATTTAAGAAATTAGTGAAAGCCTTTGTGATTCAGGGTGCACCTACCACATGTGAGGGCTTGCTGCAGGGCTATGACAGAATTACCAATCCCAGGAAGATGTCACATAGAATAAAACAAGTGGAGAGGAGTAAGCCACTCTTATAAAGAGTATGTGTAACAGCACTATATGGCATAGTCAGGTTAGAATAGAATTATAGATATGTGTGCTTATGGATACTTACGCACACTTGTGTGGAGGTATATTAACTGTGTAAACAGTAACCTAACTGAATGCTTACCATGTGCCAAGCAATATTCTGGATTAGACAACTGTCAGTTACTTTTCTATTGCTGTGATCAAACACTGTGACCAAGGCTAATTATATAATGAAGAGTTCGTTGTGGGTCCACAGTCTTGGGGACTGAGTCTACGACCATCATAGCTGGAAGTATGGCAGCCTGCAGCCAGGTATGGTCCTAGAGCAGTAGCTGAGACCTTACATTCATATCTGTAAGTAAAAAGCAGAGAGATCTAACTGGGAATTATGTGGGCTTTTGAAACTTCAAAGCCCACTCACACCCTTTTCACATGTCTCCTCCAACAAGTTCACACTTCCTAACCTTTCTACACAGTTCCACCATCCCAAATGGGGACCAAGTATTCAAGCATATGAGTCTATGGGGGTCCTTCTCATTCAAACCACCAAGGTGATTTAAAGTTCATAAGACCCTTTATCACATATGTATGTGTATATATATATATGTATATATGATATATATATGATATGTATATTAATGTATAAGTGTGTGTGTGTGTGTGTGTGTGCTTGCTATACAGAGCAAGCATATATTAGATTGCACACATTTGCTTACCCTTCGCCCATGTGAGAAGGTAAACACCAGAACCCAAAGCACATATACCTACTCGGTGTGAGATCCAAAGTAAGTGCCACTACCACTCTCATTTTATGGTAACAGAGACAATAAGCAGTTTCCCCAAAGTCACATATAAAAAAATGACGAGCTAGATGAGATTCAACTTAAAGAATATGGGGTTACAGGTCACTATTGTCTTATTTTCCTTCACCATATGTACCCCCTTTGTCCTTTCTGCATGTCAATACATTAAAAAAAAACACATAAGATGATGTTTGTGGGAATATAATTTATATAGCAGATTATTTTAAGTATATAAATGTTCTACTAAATGAAATTGGCTAAATTCATTTAACTCATAAATTCATAAATACATGTTAATGTATTTATGGGAGAGAATACCATATGGCTGTAGAGATGATACTTTCAAAAACTTGTATGAACACTAGGCAATGGGTGGATCGAGCCAGCAGTAGGTCTTGTATAGATAGTTTGATGCCAATTTGTTAGTTATAGGTTAACACCTGAAATCCAAAATATGCTCAAGTCTGAAATATTCTGAGCTCTGGTATAAAGTTACCTGTGGGAACATGTCTGATCTCATGTTACATTGAATAAAATTGACTTCCAGATATATGTGTCAGGTGCATATGACACAAAGGAATTTCCCATCTAGACTTGAGTCCCAGCACCATGCCACTCTATTACATAATATGTAAATATTCTAAACTTTACATGATGGCTCGTCATCCAATGGGCTAGCACATCTAACTCCAAATGAAAGGGTCTCCGTGTATCTAGCTGGGGACCTCTGAAGACAGTGCTGACTGGACTGAGGAAGGTGCATGAGGGAATGGACACAGTCTCCTTCAGCTCTTCCACATTCCCACTGGTCTTTAGTCAAACTCCCTCTTTAAGGATACCTTTGGCCAGCCACCCTGTAGTTAGGTTTTTACTTGTCTCTCTTGGCTGGATGAGCCCACTCTCATTGTAGCTGGGGTCTGATTTCTGTCTGTGGAGAAGCTATTGATAACCATGAAGCGTTGATAGCATCGAACACTTTTAGCCGCATTTGAACGGGAAGGGGGATTTGAAGGAGTGGTTCCCAGGCAAAATTTACCTGTGCTGTGTCATTTAGTTCAGGGCTGTCTTTTCCATAAACAATGGATATTGTCTTAATGTACCAGGCCAGACTATTTTGTTCAAAGAATTCTGCAAAACATTTTAACAGGCAACAGGTAAACAGTTTTAAAAGGAAGGAAAAAAACCCAACCCAACAAAAGGAAAATGGTCAATCAAGAATATCTTTAGAGAAATATCTTTGTCAAAAAGAGGGGAACTTGAAAGAAATGTGAACACTGTGAAAATCAAAACAGAGTCACTTTGAGAACGCTGAGCCAAAAAAAAAAAAAAAAAAAAAAGGAAGGGAGGGAGAGGAGAGGAGAGGAGAAGACAGGAGAGGAGGAGGGGGGAGAGGAGGAGGGGGAGGGGGAGGAGGGGGGAGAGAGGGAGAGAGAATACAGGTAGGAGGGTATGAAAGCAGAGTTCTCAGACAAGATCATCTGATAGTAAGTACCACAAAAGGGTCTGCCAGAACTGTAAGAGTAGAGACTACTCAAGATTTATTCAAAAGACATTTCTACAAGTGTATTTGCCTGGCAAAATCAGTTCCATCCTGGACTAATGACACTCATGATTCTGTGACCAGGTATAACTGTTTCAAGATTTTTGATACTATCCTCATTTTTCTCTTATAAATTTTTCTTGTCTTGACCTTTCAGAAATATAGTCAGAATTTACTGTGCCTTACACATTCCAGCTTCTAATGCTCTGCTATTTCCAAAGAAATACTAAAGGTTCTCTCTCTCTCTCTCTCTCTCTCTCTCTCTCTCTCTCTCTCTCTCTCTCCCTCTCTCTCTCTAACTCATTGTGAATTGAACACACTTTATGTCCAAGGTGCATCACATCCCTGCTACCAAGCACCACAGCTTAGGACCACAGTACAGCAGTGTCTTGTCAGTTTGCCTCCATGGTCACCTGGCTACCTGAGAGCTGAACCTCATTGCCACTGCCTTGCACCATAAATGATTACCACACTGCATGTTACTAGCCTAGAAGAGAGACCAACCTCAGTCGAATTCATTCGCTTGTAAAGCCATGTTTGTGCAAAGCTTTTAAGTGTCCAGAAGTAATACAACATTGCTATATGTAATACTTGCAAGGAGAAAAACAGTAACAAATGTGCACAGAAACTATACTAGTTTCAAATGATATGGCTGGCTTTTCCTTAGGGAGGAGAAAGGATACAATAGGCTTTATAGGTCTGTTTTGTTTATATAGAAAGAACGGAAGCAAATGAGGCTGAATGGTAACGATTTTTTCAGTCTGAGTGATGCACATACAGGTTTCTTTCAGTTCTTTCTCTGCATTTGGGACAGTTAATGTCCAACAGTATATAGAATAGCACACACATTGGGAGAGATCATCAGGCGTGGAAATATAAGCAATAGTGATTGATGGAGAAATGTAAGCCATTGTAATTTTATTCTTTAAGATGTTCTATATTTATCAGGTTCCTATACAATGCAATATTAAATAAGAGAAATATGATGCCTTCTTAGGAAGAATCAATGTTTTGGTGAAGAGGGATGGAATGGGAGGCAGAGAGTGCTCCTGCCTGACATTGGTAACTCGGTTGCTTGAAGTAGTTCCCTCACCCAGTAGGAGGCGGAGTCACCTTCAGGTACAGACTGCAGGTCCCTTGCATGATTGCTTTGTCTGGGAACCTTCAGACAGAGGCACCCACCCCAGGCCCTGCATTCAGGTGGTCTGGTGACTAATGTGACTAATTCCGGGTGGAATGGGTTGTGGCAGTTAAAAAGAATATGCCTGCTTGGGCATTTCTCTCTCCCATCTATCTGTTGCTTGGTGGTTGGCCCAGGGAGTGGCACTCTTAGGAGGTGTGCCCTTCTTGGAGGAAGTCCGTCACTCTGGGAGTGGGCTTTGAGACCTTTTGCCTCGCTGCCTGGAAGTCAGTCTTCTCCCGGCTGCCTTTGGATTAAGATGTAGAACTTTCGGCTCCTCTTGCCCCATGGCTGACTGTACACTGCGATGACCCTGCCTTCATGATAGTGGACTGAACTTCTGAAAGTGTAAGTCAGCTCCAATTAAATGTCGTCCTTTATAGGAGTTGCCTTGGTCATGGTGTCTGCTCACAGCAATGAAAACCCTGACTGTTGAACTTCTATTTTGAGATGATTGAGACGTTGGGAGGATATGTATTACCAAGTTAAGGAGAGTACCCTGACCATAAATACACTCACTGGATTTCACAAGAATTAGAAGCAAACTCTTGGAGTCGTTACAACAACCAACTCCTCTAGCTGACGGAGGCTTCTTTAGAATCCCTTCAAGTTTTGATACTCTGTGTCTCCTCAGAGTTACCTTGTCCATTCACCAGTCTCTTAATGAAGTCCACTCATCTCAGGGACAAACTAAAAATAATATACATTCTGTGTATATCCAAAGGGGAGCGATTAATATTCTAATGAATGAGTTGAAAGGGTGATAGACAGCAGAGACAAGAAAAATCTAGACTAGAGAGAAGTACCTCCTGTACTCGTGAGAGCCAGCCAGGATAGGTAGGCTCAGTGAACCTGTACACAACTCTCTGACCAAGCAGAGAGTACTTACAGTTAGTAAACAGAAGACTATGCACATGTCACCTGATCTTCTGTGGATATATATATATATATATATATATATATATATATATATATATATATCCTCCAACCCCAGCACCCCCAAGCACTGCTGGGTGTGGTAGAGCACAAGCCCTAATAAAGCTTCATTGGCCTGGGCATTCTTTTCTCTCCAGTAGAGTAGGCTGAGTTAGTTGTACCAAGAGTAGATTACATCAGAGGCCGCTAACAGCTAAACTCAACATAACAAACAAACGAACAAACAAAAAAGCGCCTGAAAGCAACTAAGGAGCAAAAGCATGGAAGGTGAATAATGGCTACAGGGAGCAGAGAACTTCAAAACAGCGGCAGCAAGCAACTGGCCCTAGCACTGCATTGAGTCAGGGAGACATCCCACCGCCACCCCAGAACATCGTCTGGCTCTGGCTGCTATGTGGCTGGGAGCTGAGCTGCTGCACACAGAGCTCAGCCCCTTAAGAGTAAGAGCTGGACTCTGCTAGCCGTGAGTTCTGTGTAAGCTGAGCGGATTCTCAGCCACGCAGAGACAACTCAAGCACTCATCGCTTGGTTGTTGCATCTGTAAAGTGAGGGTGAACACACCACGCAGGCTGGGGTAGCAATGAAGAAATGGAGGCTCCTGAGGACACTTCCTCACGTGCCATTTCTCTGAAATCTAGCAGTGAAGGCTGGGGTGGCTGGCTTCAGAAGACAGCTCTACTAGGAGCACCATGGCTTTATTAAAAGTCACATTTGCGAAACACTCTCCACATGCACACACACACACACACACACACACACACACACACACATCTACTTGAAGGGAAATGGAAGCTGTCTGGTTTTGATTCAATTACACCCAACTTGTTAGCATTGTTTTATAGGCACCAGCCAGCATCCTGTTATCCCACCCCCAGAACCTTGTTTTAAAAGCTTCATTCTTAAGTCTCGAAGTTTTCATTTTTTCCACCTTTTCTTCTCTTTCTCTTTAATTTGCTGAAAGGAAACTGACTTTAGTTTGAGTTTAGATTTATTCTTAGTACATGACTGACTTCCAATGAAATTGGTTTTAAAAAAAAAATAGACTTTGTCTTTTCCCATTACAGGGAATGTTTGCCTGCTCTGCTGCTGTTTCTCTGGATCCTGGAATTGTCGCCTTGTCAAAATTCTGGTTTGCCACTTGAATGAAAAAGTAAAGACATTTACTACAAATTTGCATGGCAATGCCTTTCTGTTGACCTACTCTCCATTTGATTTGGTAGAGGATTTGGGTGGAAATCGCTAAGAAGTTTCATTCACAAAGACAGACTTGGAAAATGACATATAATTATCCAAACCTATATTCAACATGAGGGAAAACAGAAAGGCGTTGGACGCTCCTCTTACTTTAGAGGGCTTCCAGAGTTTTCTACGGAGTAGACAGCAGCTTTATTCACTGATAATATCATCTTACCAACCAACCCCCAAAAGTAAACAGCAGCACAGGACAAAGGAGTTTACTTTCCATTGTGTAGTAATAGGCTTCGTCTGCTATTTGGAAGCTAACAATTGCTCATTGTCTGTGCAGCTTCAAGGTTTAGAAATCAAATTTTCTCACTGGCTCCTGGGAGGAAAGGGCCGCTTAAAGCAAAAGAGGAAGTCATTTCCACATGTGGAGCAGCCGTTCAGATCGCTAAGGCTCTGTGTTTATTTGTGCTGCTGGGAGATGAGCTTACAGCTGCACAGCATGTCAATCTCTGAAGAGAGATGGAGTCTCCTCTCAAATTTGGGTGGAAATGTATGCAGCTCAGGTGTGCTTTCTGGGCACATTGTTAGGTCTGGGCAGATTTGAATTAAGTACTCACTTACAAAGAAAGAGAATGTCTTTTCAATTTTACAGAAGGATTTATACCATCCCATCTTCTAACTACCTACCTGGCTACTGTCTGGAAGGTGACAGGCAAATGTCAAACTGCTAGGTTGCTTGTTGCATGCCTGTAAGTGTACCCAACTGAATGTGCAGATTTGTGCACATAAATATAGAGGTTTAAATATAAAAGCTGTCATTTCTCATAAGCCATTGACCTTGTTCTTTTGAGATAGGGTCTCACAATGGGACTGGATGCTCACAGATTAGCTGGGCACACAAGTTCCAGAGATCTAAGACTATAAACATCTACCACTGCACAAAGCTTTACAAAAATATAGGTTCTGGGAATTTTACTCAGCTTCTCACGCTTGCATGCCAAGTATCTTATGAGTTATCTCCTTAGCCAATGAGCTGCTAATTTGTATCTCCGGTTTGACACCATTTTGAGCCAAAGAAACTCATGCATGTCAAATAATTTTTTTTGTGTGCATCTATATCCCTGTTTTCATATGGCCAAAAGAGCCACGGAACATGTGGATGAAGGTGGTAAGTTCTTTGCATTTTAAGTAGGTCAACGGAGCCCATCGAGAGCCTGCTTACTCAAAGCAAATTATATAAAAACGACAGGAATGGAAAATCCCCACATACTGAGAGAAGTGAGATCTGGGATGAGTGGAATGATATTCATGCTCTATTTGTTTTCTTTCCTTTTCTGAAGTTTTATACAACAAGTCTGTGTATACTTTGTTTTTGTTTACAACGAAAGATGAATACATTCTTTCAAAATTTTCAACTCATAAAGAAGTATCTTGAATAAAATGTGAGAGCTCTTTCCAGGCATCTCTTAACCTACAGACACCACTGTCAATCTTGGGTATGAGTTTCCATACCTCCTTTCTGGTCCAGATGTCTAACCGACCTCCATAGAGGACACAGAGAAGACATCTTCCTCTAGTTTTCTCTCTAAACATGTTGTACAGATTTCTTCTGACTTCCTTGGCTACTCATATTTAACAACCACTCTTTCAGTCCCCTCACATTTCAATCACAGTCTTTAGATGGTCTGGATGTTTGAGCATACAGCAGGTTCTGGCAACCTGAGATCACCCCTTCAACAGAAGATACAGGTTCCAGCAAGGACAGAAAAGGCTCCGCCCCAGATCAGGTGTATGACTATGATCAAGAGATCAGAAAGACGGGAGTGGCTTTTTGATCGCATCTCTTCAGGTGGGGCCTCTTAAAATGATGTCGGATGGCTCCTTCTCATCTATCCAATGGCGACTGCTGGTACATGGTTGCTGCTGCTGTTAGGGGAAGTGCTACCACTGAGAGACAACTCCGTCCTTGTGAGCTACCACCATGTATACTTTGGAACAGCCTCCTGACAGCAGACAGGCTTGAGTTGGATACTAGTGTATACTTGTATGAACTCCAGCACCCAAGAGAGCGCCCATATTTAGATGATGTTTACATTACTATACTCCGGACCCTTTTCATTTCTGTCCCTTTGAAGTCGGTGAAGGACTAACAGTTGAAATCAATGCCTGTGTTCCAAGTTCAGTTTAGGTTGTTTTGGAAGAGTAAGTATTCTAGAATTCTTTATTTTTATATATTTTGGGGGGCATAGACAAAGCTGAAAATTATCATTGGGCCACATCGTTATAAATCTCAAAATATCATATATTTTCCATAAGTCGAAACATGTTAATGTTGGGAAAATGATCCCAATTATCAATGAATCGATAATATTTTCATGCAAGAGGATGATGAGCTACCTCATTCTTTTTTTAATGGCATTACACAACACCAACCGGTAAATTAAATAATAGTTGTTAATTGCTTCCCTATTGACAAAGTTCTTAAAAGCACTGCTTATGTGAATATTTTTTGGTAGGCACATTTTGGGAGTGAAGCCAAAGGTATAGACAAATGTTGCTAGAGACTGCCAAAGTGCCCTCAGGAGAACTGCATGAATCCCCAGTGTCTCTAGCGGTACATAAGAATGCCCCCTTCCCCACACCCTCAATAAATATGCTCATCACTCTCCATCTTCGCCAGCTGTGCCAGCAGTGAGCTCACTGCTATTTTATTCTGTCCGGTCTTCCTACTAATGAGCTGAGACATCATTTCTCTCACTCGTGCACTTGTGTCTGTGCTCTGTGCAGTGCCTGATCTTACACCTCTGTCCAGCCCGAGGTCCGACAGACCCTAGAGTGTTAAATAATAGAACACAGCAAAGTCAGAAAGAAAAGAGAAAAACGACAGCAACTTCACGAGAACCTGGAACCACTCAACCGAGACAAGACACGTGCGGTTCCATCGTTTAGATCCTATCACAACTTTTTTTCCAAAGCTCCACAAGCCTGAATCTGAAATGGGCTGTCATCCCACAATGAACACATATTAATAAGATTCCAACCCATTCTTTGTATTTGACGGACAGCATGCTCACCCAGCCAAGACGTGAAGCCCAAGTAATCGTGTCTGTGCCTCCTTCACCCTTGGCCTTAGTTTTAGTCATATTAAAATCATTAAAGGCACATTGGGTTAGAAGAAGAACCAAAGGAGATTGTTATGAGCCATGCCACATGTCCTCAGAAGGGTTAGGTATTCAGTTAAAAAATATTCCACTTACAGGGTATGAGAGACATTTGCCAAATAGCCCCAAGCTAACACAAGGAAGAACGGGCAGATGGTTTGAGGCATATCAGGAATAAGATTTATAAAATAAGATTAAGGTTCTTCTGGAAACCAACTGCAATCATTGTAAACAGATGGAACACGCCCTCTCTTTTGCCATGGGGCAGAGGAGAAAAGAAGCTTACATTGCCACCTGTGGATTGAAGTTGGCTCACCTAGACACATAGCCTTCTGGAGTTTATACAGGCTAGACTTGGGTGGATTGCATGATGTCTTCTGGGTATGTTGAAGCAAGGAGGATATTTAATTCTAGACAAGTTGGCTCTGCTTTGGCTGATTGGCAAGTTCCTCAGCACCCTTTTTAGGTGAGCATAACTACTTCAGGACTTGAGTTGTTCATCAACAAGACATTGGAGAGAGCTAGCCTACTTACTCCAGGCTATGTGTTTGTGGTTACAAGGATTCTCAACGGAGGAAACAAGGTACTATGTGATTATGTGATTCACCTATATGTTCATTCAACCAAATCCCAGCTTTTGAAAGTATAAGTCTGTTTCTGCCATGGATTTTAAAATTGCTAATCTCTTCCTCTTAAAACTCAACTAAGATTTAGGAAGAAGGCTTCTTGTGAGGGACATTCTGGCATTTTTCTCCAGGAAACAGAACAAGAATTGTCAAGGTGGATCTGCTGCTAACAACTCGAGACAAAAGTACTCACAAAAATAGACAGAGACACTCAGGGTAGAGATGGATGGAGTTAAGCTCATTCCTCTGCTCTTGGCTGTGGATGTGACATGATTGTGTGCCTCATGGCTGTGCTTCAAGCTCCTGACATTTTAGCCTCACTGCTTTGATGAATAGACTGTAACCTGGAACTGTGAGCTGAAATAAATCCCTTTCTTCCCTTAGTTACTTTTTGTCAGGGTGTTTTATATTAAAGCAAGAGAGAGAGAGAGAGAGAGAGAGAGAGAGAGAGAGAGAGAGAGAGAAAAAAGAAAGAAAGAAAAAAGAAAGAAAGAAAGGGAGAGAGGAAAGAGGGAGGGAGAAAGAAAGAGAAGAGAAAGAAAGAAAGAAAGGAAGGAAGACACAGAAAGAAAGACACAGAAAGAGGGAAAGAGAAGAAGGAAAAGCGAGAAAAAGAAAGGAAAAAGGAAGGAAGAAAGGAAGGAAGGAAGGAAGGAAGAGGGAGAAAAAGAAAGACAGAAGGCACGTAGAATATTGTTCCTAGGTGGGATCACTTCCTTACCTGTCAGAACTTTCTCTACCTAGGACAAGCAGGCTTTTTCTCATAACTCTCCAGGAAAAGACACACAACAACGAGAGATGGCTCTTCCATGTGCGGATTCCATGCCTGTGATCTTGAAATGCTGCCCTGAAACAAGCTGTGTGAGTTTCTCACATTCGAGGGTGACTTAAGGTCACTGAGATTTTGAACAGTTGCCTTTATCAGGAAAGTGGTCAGTGCTGGGTGAGAATTCGAGCAATGTAAGGTAACGTCTATTTGAGATACTCTTCCATTGCAAAGATGTACTGTCTGATTTTCATTTTCTCCACTATTTTATTATGAAAATTGTCCAGACTCCAGTACATTGGAAAAATTGTGGTCAACAAGTAACATTTTGATATATTTTCTTCCTCGTAGATCTGTAAGACTCAAGTCTACCCAAACATCAGTCCATTTAATTGCTTCAATATATCCCCAAGCAAGCCACAAATATCAATCAATACGCTTCATTGTTAAACACTTCAGCAGGCAAACCAGCATTCAATACTTGTTCATTTTAAGCGTACATTTAAAAAAGCACTCAAGCCTCTCTGTTCCGTATCACGGGTTTCTAGTAACTTTCTGCAAGTCTTGCTTCAGAGTGAATATCAACAGTGTTGCAAGATGTAAGCAGCAAACACAATGGGAAGTATTAGCCTGCAAGGCTGCTTTCGTGGAATGCGTGTGTGCTTTTTTTTCCCACCTGACTTCTCTGAGTTAATAAATATTGCCTGGCATTAGAAGTCAATAAAGATTAAAATGTGGATCAGAAATGCCCTCCCATCCTTTTTCTAATCTGAATAAGTTTAAATAGAGGCTTCCCTGAAACAACAAGGAAGCAGCTCCCATATTCTCAAACAGCTTCCTGTGAAACGAGGCTTTCTCGGTATTATATAACTGTGCTGTAAATCACAGCAATAAATAGGGCATCATGGGAGACCCTAGCTTCCACCATAACCACTGGTTTCCAAGGTTTCTGCTCAGAAAGAAAGCTTTGTGGCCCATGTCAATTGACCGATAAGCAAACCAGGATGAATGCAAACTTGTAAAATAAAATTTGCCATCAGTTCTTGCCTATTTACATAGAATAAAACTTCCCTTGAAAAATTAATCTCCCTGGTGAAATAAAAGCTTTAAAACGTGGAATCCAGCCCATTTCTCTTAACTCACAGATGAGAAAACTGAGGTATAAGGACCAGAACTCTTGCCTCTTTTGGTCTCCTCCACTGTGTTCTACAGTCACCGAGCTCTTTGCGTGTTCCACATCATGCTGGGTTTCGTAGTGTTTAGTGAAATCAGACGCATCCCCCTCCTCACTCCAGCCAAAAGGCCCCAGAGGTTATAACTGTGACAAAGAGAAAGGCATTCACGTAAGTGAGACAGAGATGGTGTAGGTTCTCAATGTCCACAATGCAGATGCCCTTGGAACCAGAAATGGGATGCAACAGCTGGCTGTGGAGAGAGAGGGAGGAGGAAAACGTCCCTTGACAGTTCTGCCAGGATGCACTTCATGTACAAAGACTTGGCGAGACCTTTCTGTGAAGCATGTCCTACGGTGCCTTTGGGAGCTGTTACGGATAATTATGTAATTTACTGTGGGAAAAATCTTAAACCTTCCCCATTTCCACTGACCTGGTTTCCAGACCTTAGGATTTACCTTCTCACTGGGCAAGTGCCAGTTCTAAAAACAAACTGAAAGAACAACCTGACTTGCCAATCTGGAAGGATGCCTGGAGACTGTTCTTTTACATGCCAGGGAATGGGGAATTCTGAAATGGAGAGAAACAAAGATAACAGACTAGGCAGGCTTTCTGACCTCCCTTTAAGAAGACTAGATAATTAGGCAACAGGATGGGGATGAACACCTGAAATGTTGCAAAATATCACTATTTGCAGATGACCAAGGTTGGAAAAGTCAAGTGCAGACGGAAAGGGACAGCAGCTGGATCCAGTTAACTTGGCCCATGAATCCCCCAGCAAGACATCTGCCTCCTAAAGTGATAAGCATTACTCGCATTACATAGATTATTTAATTTTCTAAGATCTTGGGTTTTTTTGGCATTGTTCAGATTTCGTTCCCTAATACTGGAAGCTCTTGGCCTCCTGGTTCACTGCTTTGAAAATCTAAAACATATGGCAGGGAAATTCTAGTGAATGCAGTAAGCCATTCTGCTTCTTTAAAACTACCAGTTGATTCAATTGTACTACAATATGTGTTTGATACCACGTGTCGCAAAGCCTGTAAAATATAGGTGTTGTTTACTCAAACAGTTTGCTGGGCTGGCAGGCAAGGCATGAAAAACATCTATGGTCACTGTTTCTTGACTGAACACTCCCTTACTTCCAACCAGGAACTAATTATTGACAGCCAATACTACTGCAGCACCCAGAGGAAGTTCTTAAATGATCTGCATGCTGGAAGGTCTTGAAGCTACCGTTGCTTAAAGCTGTGCAGCCCCAAGAAGTCTTACTAGGACAAGTCATAAGAAACAGGTGTTCCTGAATAGTCTGGCATTCCAATTGCTGTCCTGAATTCTTTCTTCATCAGAAAATTATATCATGCCTGCGTGGGGTGTCTACCTCTAAAAACAGACCCTACTGTCACTTCTGCCATATTATCTGGGTGCCAAGTTGAACCATATTGTTATGTTCTGGGTTCTTGTTGCTTTTTTTCTTTTCTTCTCTTCTAGAAAGGTGTTCTAGCAAGGTCTCCAAGCAATATGCATACAAGCCCAACATCCTGCAGAGGCACATGAGTATGGTAATGATTTCTTTTATAGAGAACGGGAAGGTTCAGAGAGAGGAGAGGGATCTCTCTCTCTCTCTCTCTCTCTCTCTCTCTCTCTCTCTCTCTCGATCAATGAAGAGTTCATGAAGAACTTAGGCACAAAATTATAGCATTTTAATTTGAGACAAAACAAATCTTTAATTCTATAAAAGAAAGTTAACATTGGTGTCACGCCTCAGCGGCTCCATGGTGTGGAGACATTTCAGAAGCCCTGTAACTGAATACCAGGTACTCCAAGATGGGAAGAGGACATCTAGGTAAACCATGTTTAGTCATAGCTCAACCAATTTCCCCCAGCAGTTATATTTGCTGTTTGCCAGTTCACATCAGCCTCCTGGTAAAACTAGCTCATGGCCAGTGGATTATCCTGTGCACAAGGCTGAAAGGAAGTGAGAAAACTCAAGACATTAGAATTCAATATAGATCCTTTAGAGTCCTGGGATGGGCCTGGGTCCCTAGTGTCTGCCTTGAGCTGACAAATCAAATTAACCACCTTCCCGGAAGCAGCAGGTGACCAAGTCCATTTAGCTAGTCAACATTTTCTTGTCGTCTTTGATGGATGAGCTATTCATGGAATTCCCCTTCTCTCTGAGATTGCCCTTACTTACGTTCCTATTCAGCATCATGTATGCAGCCCACATGAAGATAACTCGGCTCCTTGATGCAGTGGGATAATGCCTCCCGAGATTGATTACATTGGTGGACCAGCTTTCAGTGAGAGTTGAGCTTAGGATATCGATCTGAGCTCGCAAAGTGTTTTCTTTAATCACTTAACCGGCCATCCTTGGAGATCCTTGAGTTGGCTTCCTGCCCCAGGCTACACATTAGAACTGAATCACAGATCCATTTCTAAGACGACTGAGCCAGAGGCATGATAGAAGTCTTTAGCTGGATGCCCTGCAGATGGTGGAATTGCTGTGTAAATAAAGTTGTAGGAGGAGAGGCAAGAGCATAACTGTTCTACGAGCTTCGGACCAAATCTTTGGGAATAGGACTGCTGTGTCTGTGGCCTTATGAGGGAAAGTGTGAGGAACATGAGAAGGGTACTGACAAGGCTAGGCAGCCAACAGGTAAGACTCTTCTTTCCAAAATTCTCAAGAGAGCCCCGCTAACAGATGCTTCATAATGAACAGCCACTCTGGCAGTGAGGAATCAAACAGCCTCATAGACAAGGAGAAATCCAGCTCCAATTCGCTGCAGTTCAGGAATCTCAAACAGGACTAGTCTCGGCAGACTGGTGCTGGGAAGTTTCAGAAGATCATTAGAGTCCTGAGCTCCCACACGTCTTTGTAAATCAGATCCAACTGACTAAGAGGGCACTGGCCAGTTACTGTACAGTCCACTGATGAAGGTGGGTGTCCAAGGCTAGTCATCAATCAGGGTTCATGTAGGCTTTCTGGTGCAATGAACTTTATCTATTGAACATGACCACAACATAGAAAATGCTCTTGAATCCTCAGAGTTGTGTTACCCCCCCCCTCTCTCCATCTCTTTCTCTCTCCATCCTTCTATCTCTCTGTGTGTATGTGTTTGGTGTGTATGAGTGAGTGAGTGTGTGTGTGTGTAATGTGAAAGAGAGGAATGAGTGTGTGTGGAGTGAGTGAGTGAGTGAGTGAGTGAGTGAGTGAGTGAGTGAATGGTGGTCAGAGGGCTCTAGTTTCCTCAAAATTCAAATTCTTGCCTATGAGTCATATGGATTATTTTTTATTTCTAAAAGCTATAAAGACCTGGAGATATTTAGCCAGAGCTCTCTATATAGTTGGCTAGGCACTTCCTTTAGTTTCAAGATGGACTCAGTGTTGAGAATTGGGCAATGAAGGTGACTGCAAGGTTCAATTGTATTCGTATTTTTCTTTCTGCAGGCATTTCTGGAAATTCTGTCTTCCTCAATAGAACGTTCCTTACATAAGAACGATATCTGTTGGAAATCTTCCAAGGGCCTTTTCCTGAATGCAGACACCCCAGACTGAAGTATGACATTAACCCACAAGTGAGAGGAGGGCTGAGGATGGAATGGAAGTGAAGCCTTCATTGACACATAGGAACATGCTTAGTGAATTAACTATGTAATAGCAAATCTGAATACATCTATGTGTAGTATCTTCTTCCATTGCATGAATGGGACGATTATGTTTCCTCTTTGAAGGCATGACTGGCAAGCAGCAGCCTTTTCAACTGTGTATATCCTGTATCATTTATACACAGATACATGTACAGTGTGTGTGTGTGTGTGTGTGTGTGTGTGTGTGTGTGTGTGTGTGTGTGTGTCAAGGTCAGAACCTCTGGTGTCATCCTCTGAGCAGGGTTTCTCATTGGTTTACAGTTCACCAATTAGGACACATGGGCTGGCCATCGAGTCCCACCTCTACCTCCCCACCGCAAGGAATACATGTATGGGCCATTGTACTTGGTGTTTTATGTGTGTGCCAGGGCTAGATCTCGGTCCTCTTGTTCCTGAGACAAATACTTTACTCACTGAGCTCTTTCTCTAGCCCCAGAAAGGGGTTTTTCTGAGGATCTGTCATCTTCAGATTGTTGGAAGCCAAAGAGACAAGAAAGAAGAATGACTTCACAGACCATGTGAGGAGGGCAGAGTATCCAGACCTTTTCCTCAACCCCCAGAGCAATATTTATGAATATTATACCTATGAAAACAGACATCCATATCCACCACACAAATACATCATGCCCTGCTCTTGGCAGGCTTCCAAATAGACCCAGCTGCAGCGTTAAGCAAAACCTCTTTGCAGCCACTTGTGGTGGCCATGAAATCCGATCAGAAGGGAGTCATATTCCTCATACCTGTTCAACTTTGAAACCAAAGTCATAGAGCAACAAACGACTATATCCCCAGGTCGATGATTCACTTGTCCAGTGACTATAAAGCTGGCATGAATTTGTAAACTCGTGTCAGCCAAAGTTAAAGTGGGGACTTTTAGGGAAATCAAGAAGAGAGTTAAACCACATATCAACCCCTCTTATTGGTGCAGATATTCTACAAAAGAAAGCGAGGTAGAGCCTGATGACAGGCTCTGAGATTTCCGAAATGGCTAGGGAAGCAGAGGAAATTCAGCCCAGCTTGAGGACAGTCAGAATTTCCACAAAGCTGAAACCCCCTCCTCCTTCCCCTCTGCTAAGTCTCTGTAGCATTTCTGTTCAATCCAAGCCATATTATTTAGGCATTTCTGTGTGCCTATGTGGGTATTAGAGATAGTGAAGGGAAGACTTGAGAGATAAGGCAGAATTCTTGTTTACCAGAGTTTAAAATACACACACACACACACACACACACACACACACACACACACACACCAGAATACACACAGAAAGACATATACATTATAACACACAGACACAGAGACACCCATATATCAGAATATAACACAGAGAGAGAAACACACACAAGAATACTCATAAACACAGACCCAGAGAGAGAAACACACACATATACATACACACAGGTACTCAAACATACCTAAAATGAATTAGAGAAATCTCCATTGATAACAGGGACTGAGTTAGGTTTTCATATCCAGTTGATCATCCACGAATGTTTCCCATCTATCATTAATTCATTCACTTATTCCTTCAATAGTCACAGCCTATGCACCACAGTTTACCAGATACTTGAGGTCTCATCATGAGCAGGACAGGATACAGAACCTGAAGCCTTGAAACCATCACCCTCAGGCTTTCATTTACTTTCATCATAGAGCCCCTGGTAGCATTTATTATGTCTTTGATTTCACTGTAGCCAGTGATGTGTTGCCATTCTTCATGGTGTTCCCAAGAACCACACCCAAGGCCTCCAGTTCTGTAGGCTGACCAGGCATCCGACCAAGTTCACAACTTAACATGTACTGTCTCCTTTCGTTCTTAAACCAATCTCACCGTCAGTGTGCTGATCCTCATTTTGGGTTTAGAGATTTTTGCCCAGAGACATTAAAATTTTACTCAAATCTCACAGCTTGAAAGGATTTCAACACAGGTTTCTCTAATCTAGGCCATGTTCTTGGAAGACCCAGCTGGGTTGCTCCAGTGAATTAAGAATAAGGAGGAAACTGAGTAGGTTTAAAATGTTTATGCCTTCCTTTTGTAGTTATTGAAAGGACCTAATCTTGCCAAATAAATCATTCTTATTTCTCATTGGCCAACAAATGAATGACTTTTTTTTTTCTTTTTAGAAAAAAAAATAAAACAAATCTAAAAAACTTAGCTCTGTATGATTTTTAAATTAAACGAGTCTTTCTCTAAAAGCTAACCCAAAGAAAGAAAAGCGTTGTTCCAAAATACCTCTTTCCCAATACCTCTGTCCCCTATCCCACTAAAAACACCTCAAGGCCACCATCGGCACACTTGGCAGGAGCTTCCCAAGAGTCCTTGAACTCTCCTGCTTAACCCAATCCTCCCTAAGGTGGCCCAGCAGGGGAAGGGAGACCCACCACAGTACCCTGACATTTCCCATGGCTTCTTTGAAGGAACAGCTGGACCATAATAGAAGGTTACTCAGGGATACCCACAGGTTTGACAGGACCCTGTAATTTTAAACAGGGTGGACACTAAATCCATCCAACTCCGGAATGTTACTACTCTCTCAGGAACCTGGGCGAAGGTTCTGGTGCTGGCCTATAAATCTCTCTAGGCTAAAATACCCAAAATTAGTTTCCGAGCTGTGGGAACATAAAAAAGATATGGCTTTTTTCTTTGACATGTCACTTAATAAAGAGCGGGAGGCGGAGCCCGGATGCTGGCTGCCATGTCTCTGAAGGGTTTACCCATTAAAAATGGGAAGCACTTTAATTACCTGTTTGGTTTTGTTATATGTGTATGCTATATGTTTTAGGGAGAAAGGGGTCTTATAGACACTCAGGAAATTATATCATTAATTATGCCTGTCAGGATGTTATGTAGCCCAAAGTAATTGAAAATTCCAAGGGCTGATTTTTCTTGTTTGTTTTGCTTTTAGTTTTTCAACTGTTTTTAAAAGATTGTTTTTAGGTTTCCAGAGATTCTAAGCATTTGGTTAATGAGGAGACCAAATTATTTTTGTCGGGAATAACTCAACAAAATAACTGCAGACTCTGTACTTGACTTTGGATCTTTTTAATTGATAGCTTGCTTAAAAGAGAATTTACTTTCCCAGAGTATGTGTGTTCCTTAACCTAATATTAATGTCAATTTGAATTCCTGAGCCATGGGGGAAGAGAGGATGATATGAGAGGGAACTGGGATCAGGGATGCGATAGGCATCCCCCACTTACAAGAAGAGACAGGGTTTTACGTATGGAGTGCCTTCCCCTGATGCTAACCCCCTGGCTATTCAGATGATAGAGTTGAGCCAGCTCTAGCCTAGTCATCAACCAGCAGATGACCCTCCTGGGTGGATGAAGAAAATGGCATCCTGGCTTTGGGCCATGATCTGTTTGATTGTTCCAGATCCCAGGTCTCTTTGGGTTGGGGGATCAAAGGTGTCATTGCCACATCTTTGGAAGAAAAACTCTACAATAAGTATCTCTACTTATTGTAACTAGATAAGACTGTTTTCAGGAAATCCCAAGGGAGGCAGCCACTTAACGGAATCAGAAAAGAGATTGAGTTCTGATTGGCTGGGAAAGAGGAAAAATGTGTACACTCAACCCAGGGATACACTTCTAAATGCCCAGCGGTAGTATCGTCGTCTCTTCATCGCTCAGTGGTTACCATTCATGGTCACCGTCACACTTTTATTTTTCTGGGACAAAAGATCCAGAAACATTCCCACATGTAGGGAGGAAGAGCCTTTAGCACTCTAACAGTTTCAAAGAATGGATGAGACTCTGACCTACACTGCAGGTGGGAGTATAAATTAATGCAAACTTCCTGGAAACCTACTTGGCATAATGTTAGGGAGTGTATAAAAATGTTCACACAATCTAAATCAGGAACTTACCTTAAGGAAATAATCAAAGCCGGAACTTCAGATTTATGCTCAGAAATTCTTATTGTTGCATTATCACGCACATGCTTAGGGGACAAACTAGATATAGAGGATGGGAGATTAGCTAAATAGATTCTAATATACGTGCCACAGAATTTGAAAGGATTGTTAAAAGTTACTTTTTGGAAAATAGTTAATGCCATGGGAAAAAATGTCCACGTTGGTGAATAGACTGGGGGGCTGTGGTCATTTTTATTTTGTTTTGTATAATTATCTGTGTTTTCCAAATTTTGAAATGAGCAAGGATTATTTATAAGCACATGGAAAAAAAAGGTATCATTGAAGAACAAAAAGAAAGAATATTGTTCCTACCCCTCAGTCCAAGAGTGATTTGAGCTCCATGTTTTTCTCAAGGATGAACGCAGGAATCGTTTGTACATGAACGATGTGCACAGGAGAACCGCACCAAAGCTGACAATGCTGTGAAGTCCTCCTCCTTTTGTGTGCAGTCTCTCCCAGAGGAACAGGGCAGTCTATGGATGCTATAGGTAGGTGGCTTCAGATGAACACTACAAAGCGGGTGTGAAGACAGGCGCCTTGATAGCCAATGTCAACAGGATGCTTTATTTCTTTAAGTCCTCAAGGGCTGCCTAGGAAAGGTCACATCAGCATTGACGGTGGCCGAAGTCTGGAGTGCAGAACACTAGTCATTAAGCAGAGCCAACTGCCCCTCAGCACTCGCCGCCAGTGTAATTGGTGTCTTGCTTTCCCATGCCCTTGTTCCAGGAAATGACTTGGTTGTGTTTGGAGTTTCTGTAAATGGCAGTCACCCTTCTAGAGAAGGTCCAGGTCTACTTCCCCCTTCCTAAAGTCAATACGTATTTATCACAAGGCAATTTTCCCCCTACTACCCCCTGGGTTTATACTAGGGCCATGTCAGTCACATCGCAGGGGGGCGTGTGGAAGAAGAGAAAACTTCCCGAACATGAGAAAAGTTCTGCCTTTAGCCAAATCCCAGGCACACTTTGCCAGACATTTTTCCTCTGAAATTTTCAAGGCCACGTGTTTGAATGGGAAATTTAATCCACATGTTTCTGATTCGTATGTTCGCTCAATGCATCGAAATATCATCTCTTTGAAGTCCAAATGGCCTTTTTATACACTTCTTCCCTAGGAAGGGAAACCTGTGCTTGGCCAAGGACTAACAAATTTGAACCCTCCAAAGCCCAAGTTTCTTTGGAAGTTCCCAATTTTGGGAGATTGAACTAGACTTTGAAGCATACCCCATACTGCCCTCCCCCCCCGTTACCACAATGTGATCATAAATTTC
This sequence comes from Rattus rattus, assembly GCF_011064425.1. NCBI lineage: Eukaryota > Metazoa > Chordata > Mammalia > Rodentia > Muridae > Rattus > Rattus rattus. The sequence goes on along the minus strand of NC_046156.1, from coordinate 172,877,319 downwards.
AGGGCACTTCCCTGTACCGGTCCTTCTTGGTTCTAGTCCCAAGTATTCATGGGCTCTCCCACTGAAAGCCAAGTGCTGATGAGCTGTCTTCCAGGGAATTAGTGCAACAATTTGGTGAGAGAGAATGAGCAGAAAAAGGGAGTACCCCCCCCCAGACACACACACACCCAAGAACCTAAGAAGAAGATCAAGCGATTGGCCAGATGTGAGAGTGTGGAGACAGAGCCAGCTGCAGACCGAGTATGGGATTCCAGCTCTCCTCAGGAACTCTGACTGTGAAACATCAGAACTTCCATGACTCTATTCCCAAATGTTACCTTGTGGACAGTGCTCCAGACCTCCTGCTCAATAAATGTAATTCTGAGTCCATGTCGCCCCTTCAAATCTCCCTTCCAGAGACAATTGGAAACATAAATCAATGCTGTCAAAACTGGAAGTTGGGGAAGTGGTTTGGGTAAGATAAGAGTGCACTATCCATCCCATGCAATGTTTCCATTGCTAAGCCCTCCCGCCAGCTGGGCTCCAGAGCACTGGGCCAGGGAAGGGAGGGGTTGTCAGAGTTAAGAAGCAAGGGTGCCCTCTTTGCCTCTGGACTCCTGCCTGAGCTGTGACCTGCCACGGTACTTGGCATTTATGAACACAGCAGCCTCCTCCCGAGTAAACTGAATGTGTCTATCTAAATAAGATTTAATGGACTACTCTACTGTTTCTTTGAAAATCCCTTCTATGTCTTTTCATCCACAAATACTTAGAAATTTTGACCATAGAATAGCTATGAGTACTAGCCCCCTGATGTACCCACCACTAAGCCACATTTAGTGACAATAAATCAAGTCTGTATCATTAGCAATTTGCTTGTTCTCTGTCATTAATCACGTCAAGTGAGCTGATGAACAGTCATTTGCAAATGGGCATAAGATACAGGGAAAGTGGCTAGAATTTCCCTTAAGCTTGTCTTGTAAACATAAGATATTATCAGTACAAAGATAATGTACCATATATATGTGCTCATGTTTACATTAGAAAGGGAAAATTGTGGTTTGATATTTAACCGTTTCCAAATGGCTTTCTAATGAACTCCACCAATCAAGACCATTACAGTCTTCCCTGGGACATACGAAATCAACACAGAGTTCAAGTTAAGTTTTAAAAAACTGCTTCTCAAAACTTTGTCCATCTCCAGGGTTGACGTGCCATAAATAAGATGTATTTCACTGTTCAGTTTCCTTGATAGAATCTTACATTTGTAAATTGTTAGAAAGCTGGTAGAGAACAAGGCCACCAATTCTTGTTCAAATAACGACACAGCCATCACTGCAATGTGTTTCAGAGAAGGCAGCTATGTGCTGCTTCTGCTATCCAGATGGAAAAACTGAAACAGGTGGCCCATTACATAATATGCCACAAGCTAGATTTAGATCCGGGGGGCAGTATCTCCTGGCCAGGGTTTAAACCTCTGAGGAGCATCGCATCTCAACAGTTCTTCCTTCCTCTTCCTCCCAAGGGACTGTGAGAGGCCTTGGGGATAGATGATCTGGTTCCGTGGCTTTTCAAAAACTGCTCGGCAGCCAATCCGCCTCATTCATTCAGATTTTATGCAAATGTCCAGGGTGTCAAATCTATAATCTCAGAGAGGATCTGACTGAAAGTCAAGTAGTCATGCAACAGAAACTGCTTGTCCATTTGATCCTAAAAGGACTCAAAGACTAGCCAGAATACCTCAAAGCAGAGGTTGGAAACCTGTGAAATAGTACATTCCCCAAAGCACACCTCCCCCCACCCCAGAGTTCGATGGCTTGTCCTGGGTCTTAGTTAATGAGAGAATTGGGCCTAGAGCTGTCTGTCTTCATTTTTGTTGACTGCTACAACCTCACACTGAACCCCATTAGTAGAAGATTGTTTTCCAAATCAACAAACCCATCACACCATTCTTCAGACACCAGAGTCATAAGTAAAATGATTAATGTGTGCAAGAGAGAACTTCTTAGAACAAGAAGAAATCGTAAATAGAAGGTAGTGCAATAGTTTAGATCAAGAATTGGCAAAGACTTTCTATAAACAGCCAGATAGCAAATAGTTTATGCTTTGCAAGCCATATGGTCTCTGTCGCAAGCATTACAAGTCTCACTGCAGCCAGAGACAACATGTAAACGAATGAGCATGGCGGTGTTCCAATAAAACTTTATTCATGGACTCTGAAACGTGAATTTCATATAATTTTCACATGTCACAAAATATTATTTTTTTAATTCCTTCTTCTCAGCTTAAAGATACAATAAACCATTAGTAGTACACAGGCCATAGGCAGCTGTCCAGATTTGGCTCATGGATGCAGTTTGTCAAACCTGGTGTCAAAGAAAACTTTGCTGTACAAAACTCAAATAGACATGAATAGAATAGGAAAGTTCTATAAGCAACATTCTTTGAAGAGCTCAGACAATGTAGTCACCCTTTGGGCATTACTATTCAAGTGCCAGGAGCTGAGTAAGTCTCCACTCGAGCAACTGTTACGTCTCTTTGCCTTTGGTTGAGAACCTGTAGAATCTGTGTCCTGCTAACAGCACAGTGAACATGGGATTCAGGTGGAAGCAGAAACACGAGCATCCAGGACTCAAGGCTCCATATAGCAGACGCTGATCACCGAAGACAGCAGCTTAGCTCACCCTATATTAGCAGCAAACCTGGAATGACTTAATTCAGTTAAGCCAGAATCATCCATTCACTGGATTGTCTTCAGACAGGAAGCCCCCAACAGATATCCATCAGCAGAGCTCTGGTGGAACCAGGCTGGGATCACAGGTGACCTGAGGAGAAGGGGTGCAAACCAGGTATGTTTTGTTAATAGACAGCTTGGGATTTTACTTTTAAAATTTGAACCATTCAGCTCTTCAAAAGGGGGTGACTCATAACAGCCATTAAAAAGGGGAAACAGGAAAGTGAAGTATTTCTCTATTCAACTATTCTTGAGAAAATAAAAGGTTGGTTTGCCTCTAAACCATTCCATAGATAGTATTTTATTAGTTTGGGGATTTATTTGAATGTTTGTTTGAAAATAAGAACCTAAACAGAACAGACTTTAACTATCAAGTCTTGAAAGCTATCTGCTGGACCCCAGGTAAGCTGTTGTCTTGCTTTTCCTAACCTAAGCCTTTTCAGGTATGAAGCAAATCTAGCAATACCTAAATTTACAGGGAGAAAGGAATACAATATCACCAAGCCTCTATTACAGTGTCAAACACATTCAAGAAAGTACAGGATGAAGGGTGCTAAAAGGCAACTTAAAAAATGTGATTTCTATCCTTACAGCAGAGATATTTACACATCGTGTTCATTGTGGCTCTGCTCACAAAGAGCTAGGAAGTGTCCATCAACTGATAAATGACTAATGAAAGTGTGATACGTATAAACAATGGAATTTTATTCACTGTAAAGAAAAAGAAAAATGAAGTACATTGTACAGGAAAAATGGATGAAACTGGAAAATATCATACTAGGTGAGGTAACCCAGGCTTAGAAAGACAAACTGCAGGTTCTCTCTCCTACATGAATGCTAGCTTCGAATTTTTACATTTGTGGGTTTCATTTGGAATTTGTAGAAGTCAGGAAGATAGAATAGGCCCATGATAGAAGGGGAAGGAAAAAGGTCATAGGTGAGGGAAGGATACTAGAGCACATCTAGTATGAAAGCAGGCGGAAATCATGACAGTCAAAGACTTAACTGGGGAAGGAAGCAGGGTTACGGGGTAAGATGGGTTAGCCCAATTGAAAGATTATGAAAAAGTCTTATGGAAACTCACTCCCTTGTAAGCTAATTAAAATATATACCTTCTGTTTATTTGTTTTGTTCTTCAAGACAAGGTTTCCCTGTGTATCCCTGCTATCCTAGGACTCACACTGTGGATTAAACTGGCCTTGACCTCAGAGATCCAGCCGCCTCTGCTTCCCAAGTACTGGGATGAAAGGAGTGTGGGGCCACCAGTAAAATATACAACTTTTTAAAAGGAGTTCAAATGGGAGTACCTTGCATAGGTGAATAATGCTTCCCTCAGAAGACACTGGTTCTAAATGAAAATCTCAGGGCCAAGATGGAGCATCTCCCTACAAGTCAGTGGTCAGTGGGGCTTCTGAAGTCCTCTCGACAACACAGGGTCTTCCCATTGACCTTGGTTTCCCACCATAACCAGATCATAAGAATATTACAATATACCTTGATTGCGAGACATAGAGAAATCTCAGTGCATTTTCCTCCATTCTGGCTAGCTTTCAGAGTGCCCAAAGGTGCTATATAGTCTGACAAAAGAGACAATAAATGAACTTAGCCAGTGGACTCTGCATACTCTAACACTGACTTTCAAGGCAAGGTTGCCCACAGATGTACTAATGGCATGACCATTGTGAGGGTAACCAACTGCTTTCCAAGTGGATTTGAGGCTTTCATCAGGAGGGAAATTTACATCTGTTACCTTGTCAAGAGTCCAGGGCTAGAGAGGTCATAGGTCCTAGCAGGGGAACATAGTGTTATGATTTTACTATTAAACTGCATTCTGAATATTTGTAACCAAAGATTAGTGTTTCTCTCAGTCTTAGGGAGGGACGCTCCTGTTTGCTATGAGCAGCTGTCAGTGAAGAGATAATAAATGGTCAAAGTGCTGGGAACAACTAACTGTTGGATTCTCTGCCCCAAATGGGACAACAAGGATCAGGAAACATCACAGAAGACAAGGAGAAAGTAATGTCCAAGAAGGAAAATGGAAGGGGACATGGCATGAATTCACCATGCTCGTCAATTCACAACTATAATTACTTGCCCAAATCCTGCTGAAGACCAACCAGTCAATGATTCCATGACTAGAAGAGGGGTCTGTGACGTTCCACCATTAGCTGAGGGATTCTTGACAACTGATGGCTACCGGTGGAGATAATATTTGTAGGTATAGGTCACTGATAGGTTGCCCAAGAGCATGTAGGCAGAACTAACTGGATCCAGTGACTTATAAAAAAGAACAAAAAAAAAAAAAAAAAAGGGGGGGGGCTGAGTGCTATCGCTGGAGCTGCATTGTCTGCCCACCTCTCTGTTGGACTTCACCAGGCACGTAGCACCAGGAACATCCAGACAGGAACCTAGAATAACTGTCTCCTGAGTCATTCCAGCAGCAGATAGAAACAGCATGCAGAACCCACAGCTAGACATCAGGCAGAGTTCCAGGAGTCTTGTGGAAGAGTAGGGGATAGAATTCAGCCAGCTGGAGGGGTCAAGATCACCACAAGAAGACCTACAAAGTCACCTAACCTGGGTCCATGGGCATTCACAGACACTGATCCACTAACCAAAGAGCACGCAGGAGCTGGACCTAGGCCTCTCACACATTTGTAGCAAATGTGCAGCTTGGTCTTCAAGTGGATCCCCTAACAACTGGAGTGGGGGATGTCTCTGACTCTGTTGTCTGCCATTGGATCTCCTCTCCCTACCTGGATTGCCTGGTTTGGTCCTCAGTGGGAAAGGAAGTGGTTAGACCTGCTGTGACTAGATATTCCAGGGCAGGGTGGTACCCAAGGGACCTTCCCCTTCTCTGAGGAGAAGGGGAGGGGGCAATGGGAGAGGGACCTCTCAGGGTTGGGGCTGGGAAGAGAGGAAGGAGGGGCTGCAATCAGGATACAAAGTGAGAAAATAAATTATTGGGAAACAAAGAAGGACTGGAAGAGGGGAGAGACATGTGTTAGGAAAGGTAAGATCCTGGGAAGATGAGAGGGGAATGTTAGGATTATATAAGATCAAAATGCATTCTTTAATGTATAAAATTACCAAAGAATACATTTTAAAGTAGTTTTAAAAAATAAAAACAATGTGATTGCCTCAACATTGAGCCTCACAAATGTCACCATCTTGGTAGCAATTAATATATCTCAAGGAGAATGTGTGCCTCTCCTCTGGTCATTAGGCTACTGAACCAATCGATAGTCTTCAGGTATAGGAATTTTCCTGAGAACCTCATACGTGGAAAAGAGAAAGTCTGGAGCCCTGGCATCAGTGAGAAGAGGAACTCTTCTCCAGGAGATGTCACACAGTCTTGACAACTTGTCAGCTCACCTTACAGGACAGTCTGGAACTATGATGCTGATGAGTGGACCCCACCTTGATCCAATTAGTTATGAAACCTTCTCGCTGTCTGTTTAAACCTTAACCTCATGTGAGGACTCCAAAGACAGACTTAAGGAGTCACTGGATGCCTCTGTTCCTCTTCCCAGTGTGACCATACTGAAGGTATCTCCTTTCTCTGCTTTCACTGTCCCTTGTCTGTTTAATTGGTTTATGGAGATGGACAGGCCCAGCTTCGAAGAGTTGACAGAGCCCAAGCTTTGATCCTAAAGCCGATGGTAACACAAACACAGTTGAAAAAGCACACCATGCATAATGACAATCTTTTAATACAATGGACTATGTTGATAAAAGTTAGACTCTGAAGACTGGATTTGGCTGAAAGAATATTTACACAGACCCTGTGCACTCTGGATGGCTGGTCAGGGATGATCTATCTGCCAGTAATCAACGTCTTTGAGAAACAGGACTAACTATAAACATCACTGTGTGAGAACCAGGGAGTGAGCTCTTCTCAAGGCAAGCTGCAACTGCACAATTTCAAGATGACGTTTTATTTCATCTAAAAGAAATAATTGCACTTATCAAGGTAGTGTTCCCCAATGGATCAGGATCTGGAAGCAAGCTTCTATCATCTACATAACAACCATAAGGAAGAACGGTTTGGGACTGAGGAACTCAGAGTCTCAAAGCTTCATTTCCAAACTGTGTCACAACCCAACAAAAGGACTTACTGACACCTAAACTCCATTGAGAATTTACGGTTGTTGTTTACATTCACGAGTTCTATTTTTTCTTTCTCTTTTTATAGTTATAGATCAGGTGTGTGTGCTGTTGCTGTTGTGTAAGTTGTAGGACACCAACTGTAGCTAGCTCTCACCCTCCTTAAGGTAACAGAATGGGTTAGGTCCAAGCTGGTGAATTTGATTGACAGAGACAGACAAATACAGCAAAGTCAGTCATCTAGTTTCCTTGACCCTTTGGCTATTAGTAGGGAAGGCGCATTCCCAAACCAAAGATACCCTCCAATCTTACCCTGGCTCAGGCTTCAGTCTGGGCTAACTCAATAGACACACCTTTCTCCTATCAGAACACTAAAGAGCTATTCGAGTTTACAGATAACTGTAGAAACTTGTCAAGGACCAAAGCCAATCAAGTTTTCTCAACCTCAAGTGAGAGGTACTAGCCAAAGTTCTACCACTTGTGTGAGCGTGAGAGATAGATGCACAAAGCTGACTTAAGAGGGCTGGAGTGAAGACACTAAAAATGCGGTTCTCTCATTCCAAAGTCTTTCAATTGGACGTTATATTCAAGATCAAAGCAAGATACAGCCCCACCTGTCCTCTATGTTTCTTCAAGCCAAGTGACTTCCCTAATTTGAGAAGTAAATACTTCTGTCAACAGACTTACTAGGAATTGTGAATTCAAAAAAAAAAGTCTCTCTCTTAGTTAACTTAAGTTTGTTTAGGTGTTTTATGGAATTCACATCTCATGGCATGACATTAAAATATGTAAGTTAAAAAACAAGGCATAAGTGTGAGAGATGATTTATACAAGTAGTCTTGATGTAGGGAAAGGACTACCATACAGAATGGATATGACCTGGGCGAAGCTCTGTATTTAACCTGAAGATTTCCCAGGAAATATATAGCAGAGCCCAGGTTTGATGCTCGGACTGTCTCACCGCCACGCCTATCCCATTACTACAACACAATAGCCGTTGGCAAAGACAGAGCCATGAATGCCCTTCATTGCTGTCTTATGAGCACACTGTCTGTAGACAGAACAGTTTCTCCAGTGAGTCCTAAACTATGGCAAACTCAAAAATGGAGGACAGAACATTAAATGTGAGTCATTCCAATAAAAAATAATACCGGAAAGTCAAAACTCTCCTCAAGTCCATGTCAAAGACAGCAACGGATGAGTCCCTGGAGCCAGGGGTCCAACCTGGCTCTATCAAGCCCCACTTTCTATTTCATTCACAAATTTAACAGCCAACCTCAACAATAATTTCTATGGCCTCATAAATCCAGGCCCACAAAAATCAAGCGAATTTCGCATTGTTCTGTTCTGTTCCATATATTGAGTTTCATCGTCTCATGAAGGTTTAGTTCTTCCCCGGGAATAATGGAAGCAATTTAGCCACCTGCATTAGTGCTTTCAACCTCAAGATCAATTTTATTAGGTACGCTCACTAGGCAGTGGCCAAGATTATGCATTTTTTGTGGATCATTTGCTGTTAAAGTGGAATCTATAGCAGGATTAGAGTATGACCACTAGCCTCTCCTAAACCCAGCGAAACATGATCAGAGCTGGACTCTGGCCTAGGATTGTTCCCCACACAGTGCTCCAGAGAGCAGCTGTCAATCATTTGAGGTTGGTACGTAGGCTAAAACTACCCTATAAACTCTGATCTATGGTCTTCAGCTAACAGGAGAGGCCAAGGAGACTCACATACCGGCCTCGTGTCCCTAACACTGATCCTCTGAAAACTTCCAGAAGGAAGCTAGAGGGAAGAGCGCTTACCTCCCACCTCAGCACTTCAAACCCGACTTCACACTAGTTTAAAACACTTTATGGCACTTTTCCATTCATCCAGTGCTCCGCATGTCCCTCTCTGTCCTGAATTCTGTCTCTAGCACAGCTGACACATGCTACAGGGACTCCCAGCTGTCTCCAGAGAGGAGTCCTGTACTTTTTAAACAGCTTTGCTTTGTGACTTGACCTGCAGACCGGCTGCATACTTCGGTGTTCTGACAGCCAGTCATGTCTTTTGTCCCCGGCACACGGATACAGCAGGGTAGGGAAAGTTCACACTGAATGCTCACACTGCGAAATGTAAATAGACGGCTCAGTCCAGAGGCCCAGTGCACTTCAGCTGGGGAGACGAAACCTCCAAGGAAAAGGAGCGGGATCCAAAGAGGGCTTTTCAGAGAGCCCTGCAGGACAGTGGGGCTTGATAGCCACACCTGGAATCCCAAATGAGGCAAATCCATGAGTGACAAGGGACCAGATCCCTCACAAGAAGGGACGTGTGGTTATTTTTACTCTTGTTCCTTCCTGACTGTGGCCCCAGATATCTTTCTTTTTTTAATTAATCATTTTACTCTTTTACATTTCAAATGATATCCCCCTTCCTGGCTACCTCTCTACAAATTCCCCAGCCCATCCCCCTTCTTCCCCCTCCCCGTTGCCTCTGTGAGAGTGATCCTCTACCCACTCACCCACTCCCGCCTCACCGCTCTAGCATCCCCCTTTGATGGAGCATCAAGCCTCCAGAGGACTAAGGGCCTCCTCTCCCATCGGCCCCAGATTTCTTTCTGGCATACTTCCTTTCCTTCCTAAGCCCTGCTTCCGTCTTCCTTCTTTTCTTTTATCTTCTTTTCACTCTAATCTTCTCTCTGCTTCATTTTCTCCCTCCTTTTTCTCCTAGGTCTAATCCATCAGCTCCTGTTTCTCTCCTTTCCAGAACTCTGTCGCTTTCTTCCATTTTCCCATAGAACGTCCATAGCTGCTTCTGTCTGTCTAAGATTCTGCATTAAATTAAAATCCCCACCTTGCTAGCTCTGTGTGCCTGTAACAGGCTGTTTTCACAATCATCACACCCTGAACTTTACTTTTACTAACAAATTTAGATATTTTACTTTTTTATTATTTTAACCTATTACATTTTTGTGACTTTTTACAACATGGGTAATATGTGTTTATTATATATTAGTAAATTGAGAGGCGAAAATAAATGATCACCTGCAGTTTCACTCTCCAGAGAGTACCAGTGCTTATGATTGACTTGATGGACATCACTTCAAAGGATGAGAGAGAGAGAGAGAGAGAGAGAGAGAGAGAGAGAGACTGTTGTTGCTCTTACAGAGCCTATATCCAATGAGGAAAAAAATTCAATAAACCACTACAGCATATTAAGAAAAATCAGGGTCAGTATGAGCAAAGGTCAATGATCTACACTTCTGGTAAATCTCCTGGAAAAAAAAAGATAACATCCTGGAAAACAAGTAGAAATTGGCCAAGTACACAGTAGGGAGAGGGAAGACACAGGTAATAATTCTAAAGATGGAGAGCTGGGCACATCCAAAGAAATGCAGGGGACGCCGTGTGACTGACAGCTTTGACAAAGTCAGTCACTAGACTGAGAGAAGACAGGGCAGGCACTGGGCCTATGAGTCACATGACAGTGTTTCCAGAGCAGTAATGGGAACAATGGAGCTTATGAAGGGATGGCAACAGCATGAACTGGCTATACTTTTGGTAGATCCATGAGCCATAAATGGAACCACAATATTCAATTAACTTTGCTTTTTAAAACTATTTGTGTGTACATGAGTGTGAGTATGTGTATGAGTGTGTGTCTGTATGTATGTCTTTATGTGTGAATGAGTGTGTGTGTTTATGTGTGTATAAGTGTGTGTGTGTTTATGTGTCTTTGTACATATATGTGTGTGAGTGTGTGTATGTATATAAGTATGTATGTGAGTGTGCATGTGAGTGTGTGTGAGTCTGTATCTGTTTATGTGTGTATGAGTATATGTATGAGTCTGTGTATGAATATGTGTGTATGTATGTGTGTGTATAGGTATGTGTGTGAGTGTATGTATGTGTATAAGTGTGTATGTGAGTGGGCGTGTATATGACTGTGAGTATGTGTATGTGTGTGTATTAGTGTGTGTGAGTATGTGTATGTATATAAATGTGTGAGTGTATATGTGCATGTGTGAAGGCAGTATGAGTGTAGTGTGGATGTGTAAGTTTGTGTGTGTGAATGCAGGCACAAGTAGAGCTCAGAGAACAACTTTGGGTGTCAGTCCTGACCTGTGACCTTGCCTGACACAGGGTCTTTTCATTGTTCACTACTACATTTTCCAGGCGAGCTGGACCACAACCATCCAGGAATTCTTCCACCTCATTGTAGAAAGACTGTGTTTACTGTCCTGTGCTGCCAGGCATGGCTTTGTGTGGCTTCTGGGGACTCAAACTTGAGTCTTTGAGGTTGCCCAACAAGCATCTACTCGTGCCTAACACTGCTTTTAAACGAAACTTTCAACTTAGAGAATGAGAGAAGGGGGAAAGAAGGAAGGAAGGAAGGAAGGAAGGAAGGAAGGGTGAGAGAGGAAATCTGATATTCTAGCTTTTGTGGCCAATTCCCTAACAGGAAGCAACTTAAAGAAGGAAAATTTATTTTGGCTCATGGTTTCCTGGGGGAAGACCATCATGGCAGCGGAAGTGTGGTGACTTGGAGCAGTTGTAGCATGAACTTGCCTACATCAGGCCTGATCAGGCAGCAGAGAGACAAAAAGAGAGACAAGAGTGCTCACACTCAGCTTCTTTCTCATGCTTTTCATCCAGCCTGGAACCCAGCCTATGAGATGTGCAGCTGAACTTCAATATAACATCAAGAAAAACCTGCATCGAGTGCCTCAAACCCGTAATCTCACCAATAAGGAAGCTAAGGCAAGAGGATTACTACAGGTTCAAGGCCAGCCTGGACTCCATAGAGCAACCCATACATAGTGAGACAATGCCTCAGGGGGTAAGGCACTTGTCATACAAGCCTGACAACCTGAGATCAGCCCCAGAACTCACAGGGGAAGGAAGGCACTGACTTGCGAAAGATATCTTCTGTCCTCCACATTCATTCATTCATTTACTTATTCATTCATTAAATAAAAATTTTAAACTTCTATAAAGGAGAAAGCACTGATTGCAAATGACAAAATTAGATTCCCAGTCATGACTGCCTTACAACCTGCAATTTGAATATAGTACATCAGCCATGAAAAAACACCCAGAGGATACCTACTACAACATATTTGAGCATTTAAATTTCACTTATTACAGTAAAATAGGAAGCTCATAAGTCTCATTTATGCACTATTTAGATACCACCAAAATATAAGGAATCTAGAAAACAATAAATCTCCTAAAAAGGATACGTTATATGTTCTGATTTGATTTCCAATAACTTTACAGCTGCTTTCAATTCAGATCTTTATTGAATCTTCCATATTAATCTATACTTTGCTGCCAATCACTTTGTGAAGAAATGCATAATCTGAATATGCTCGACCATTTCTTCTCCATAGTGTGGATGCAACAGTTTCTTCTTATTGTAACAAACAGGAACTGGCGAAGAGAATGTGCCTAAAACTCCTTTCGCTGGCTGGGTCTTTCAACTGCTTTTTCCCATGCTCTGGGACACTCATGACAACATGTTCTCCAAGTCTCAGACCTTCACCAGGAGGTCCAGGAGGGGTGAGAAGAGGCACAACCCTAGGCTGCCTGACTAGAGTCAGTGTTTAACCATTCATAAATAGGTAAGACGCTTGGTTTTCAAGGCAGCCAGGTCTATTTCTATCCGTCATTGTTATCTTTACCAAGCAAAGCACAGTTTCTAAGCTTTCCTGAATCTGAGCTTTGTTTTCTGAGCAGCAGATTGTTATATATAAGGCAGATGTCTTCCAGCACATGTCTTGGCTGCTGCCTTTACTCCGTGATTCCATGAAAGTTTCCTTCATATTCTACAAAGTGGTAGGATCTCCAAAGGAAGGCAGTCTCGCCAACTCAGAAAAGCGTTTTCTATTTTAGCAGGATTAGAAGTATCCACGCACCACGGGCCACAGATACCATTGCTTGGCTTCGGTCCCCCGAATGCATCACTAGAGCTCTGTGGTCTTTTCTGAAACGTAGATTGCATCAGTTTCAAAGAATGTCTGACTTTGTCTGGCTGTCCAGAATATCTGCCTAAGTCCCCTTTACTCTTTGCATCTGTCTAAACAAGGGCAGAGGGCATGTCGAATACGATACAAAGGCAAGAGACAGTGTACGGCTCTGGGGGCAGACTCTAGAGTCCACAGCAAGAATGGCTCCAGACGAACTCAACCTGCTTTCTACAAAAGCAGAATTTAAATGTTCTCTCTGCTAAAAGTGCGTTTGAAAAATGAAATCTTTCCATATGGCTTTATTTTCTTCTATATAAAAGGGTTAGACTAAATTCTGCCTTTTGAAAAACACAGCACTTGATGTACATAGTGCTGATACATGCACTCAAGTCATCTGGAAAAAATACAAGCAGCTATAACAAATGCCAAATGCCAGAAGCAGCCAGTCCCATTCAAGTGAAAGAAAAAAAAATAGAAGGGGCAATGTGTACAGGTGACAGGGCCAGTAGAAACGGTCAAATACAACGCACCAAGGTGAACACTGGGAAGTTTCAAAATGCATTTTCATATAAAACAAAACAAAGCAAAACAAACAACGAAACCTCAGAATCTTCACATGGACCCATTTCAGAAGCTAACAGCTGATAGTGGTACTAGTCTCTAGATTTTGAGTTTATTTTAGATATTTCTCTCTAATTCTTTGAGAAAGCAGCTATTGTTCAGGAGGAAACATATTATTATACAAAGTTTTGAAACCTTAATAGATTCACCACATACTACACACACACACACACACACACACACACACAGTATTTAGCACTGGAGTTCACACACACACACACACACACACACACACACAGACACATACACACAGTTTTTAGCACTGGAGTTCACACACACACACACACACATACACACAGTATTTAGCACTGGAGTTCACACACACACACACACACACACACACACAGTATTTAGCACTGGAGTTCACACACACACACACACACACACATACACACAGTATTTTAGCACTGGAGTTCACACACACACACAGAAGAAAACCCCTTTTATGAGGTCATTATAACAAATTGTATTGGGACCTTAACTCCATTTGGAATGCAACACAGCTACAATCAAAAGTAATATTTCTGTCAGTTGTATACAGAACAGCCATATCATTCTACTGGTAAGAGTCTGGTAGAATCCAGACACCCCAGGAGAAGAAGCACAACAAAAAGGAGGGATCAAACCTTTCTCTCCTATTTTCTATAGAGTAAATCCAAAAGAGAAGGGAGAAATATTTCTAAGATCAAAGTTAATATGTTCAAATATAAAGGAATTTGTTGTTGGTTTTTTTGTTGTTAAGTTTTTGTTGTCTTATTTTGTTTGGGGGTTGTTTTTAATTTTTTGTTTTGAAACAGAATCTCATACGTCCAGGCTTCCTCGAATTCTATGTAGCCAAGTACCTTAGTTAGGGTTTCATTACTGTGAACAATCACCATAACCAAGGCAACTTTTATAAAGGACAACATTTAATTGGGGCTGACTTAGAGGTTCAGAGGTTCAGTCCATTATCATCAAGGCAGCATCCAGGCAGACATGGGGCTGGAGGGGCTGAGAGTTCTACATTTTAAACCAAAGGCAGCCAAGAACAGACTGGCAGCCAGCCAAGAGGAGGGTCTCTTCCACACTGGGCGGAGCTTCAAGGTTCTCCTCCCAGTGATGCACTTCCTCCAACAAGGCCACACCTTCTAATAGTGCCACTTTCCAGGGGTCAAGAATATTCAAATCATCACATCATGTATGACCTTGAACTGGTGTTTGGTCTGTCCCACCTCGATAATGATGGGATTGTAGGTATGCACAACCACAACCAGATTACAACATAAGGATCCAACTCAAGGCTCTATGCACACTAGGCAAGCAATTTACCAACTGCACTACACTCTCAGGCTCTCTTTCTTACTGTGGTGTATATGTGTGTGTTCATGTGTGTTCATGTGTGAGGGTGGAGGTCAGATGATGACCTTGGTGTTATTCTTCAGATTCTATCCATTCTTTTGTTTTGTTTTGTTTTATTTTGTTTGTTTTTGTTTTGTTTTGTTTTGTTTTGAGTCTTTCCATAACCTACAACTGGCCAGGGAGACCAGACTGGTTGGTCAGCGAGATGCTGGGTCCCACTTATCTCTCCCTTCTTAATACTAGGGTAACAGTACATACCTCTATGCCTGTCTGTTTTTAACATGGGTTCTAAGGATGTGCAAGCATTTTATGAACTGAGCCTTGTCCCTACTCCCAGCCAATTTCTTTAATATGTATTTTCCCCCTTTTGTTCAGATTAGAACTTTATTTTGGTTGTAACATAAAGAAACATTTCACAGAGGACCCAAATTGCTTGAGGCTTTAGAAAACACTTCATGGACTAATGAGCGTAATTCCCCTGTCTCAGCTCTTTCAGATAGCAGACTTGTTCCATTTCCTTCCATGTGCCACCAGATTCCACCCACCTCCCCTGTCACTATTTGCCCCACTTTGTTTTGTCTTTCCCTTCAGTAAACTCGACACCCTGGTAATTCAATCTCTATTCAATGTCATGGTTGAATCAAATGGCTGTCACTCAAAATATAACCCACAGCTTGAACTGCACCATGCTTGAGTGATCAGGGCAAATATCCACAAATCTGGAATTTCTGGGGTTTTAGCCATGGAGCTGCTAAGTGGCTTTATATAAGATCTCCACCTCCAGGGAACAGGTCAAATCCTGTTTGTACTGACTGGGACCAGGCAGGGTGAGACCCTGGGGAGAAGCATTCCACCTGAAACTCTGCTGGAGCTGGTGAAGAAGGGATTTCAGCAGCCTGGGCTACCACAGCCCTGACCTCACAAGATGGAGGCAGGGGTTAGCAAATAATGGGAAAGCTTAACAAACTGTCACTTTCGCACCAAGGTAGCAGTCCCGGGAAGACAGAAAGGGAGCCCCACTTAAAGATGGCTTTACTTGCCAAGTATAAATATTCAGGTTTCCCAGGAGGGGAAAAAATCATTTTCATTCCTACTGCTAGTTCTACTTAAACAACTCTGAAGGCCAATAAAAACACAGTACTGGTTTACAAGGGAGAAGAGAAATGGAGGAAGATGGTGAATCTTCCTTAGGTTCAGAAGTTTAAAGGGAAAATCCTAAGCACAGAAAATGACAAGTTGTATTGACGTTTTCTTTTCTTTCTTTTTTTTTAACAGTCAGAGATATGAACCAGGCCTGGGTATACTGTACAAATATTATTAGACAGAGAATAGAAACCACTCGAAGGACTAGCATAGAGGAACACCTGGAGAAATGTGTTGCCCTCAGGAGTTGGAAGTTACAAGTTCTCGAACACACAAACACAGCCTACAAAGCTGTCGTACATTAGCTGCGCTGCCTGAGGAGAGCTGAGAGGAAGCTAGAGGAGTCGACACTGGGATTAGAAACATGGGCTGACAAGATCCAGAGCTGAGCAGCCCCCGATTAGAGACTTTTGCCAAGCAAATTCACTCTGAAGGAGAAACAGGACAAATAGTGTCTCACTCAGCCTCGTGACAAAGTAGGCTCTATGTGAATTTTTTGTAGACTGGAACTGTTGAAGTAACCAGGGTTCAGATGGAAAGCAGAGGATGGGGTGTCATTCTGCACAGGCTGAGTGGTTTGGAAAGGAAGGGACTTTGGGACTGAATACACTCCTGTGTGACTGACAGGAAGAGAAGGAAAGCAAACAGCAAGAGGATGAACAATCAAAATCAAATGGATGTGGAACCATTTAAGTAATTGGGTCAAAGGATAGTAAATGCAGTTCAATTTAGGATAATGTTCAATAAATCGCTTTAAGAAATAACCTAGGGAATACAGGTTAAATGGAACAGCCATGTTGGAGATTGATCTGCAAGATAAAATAAAGAAAATCATTGAAACGACCCTCCAGAGCATAACCAGCATTGCTGAAAAGGTCATATCTACTCCAACAGCAAGAACGTAGATAGACCCCAGACCCCAGAACAGCTGCCCTCATTCACAGACCCTTTTCTGCTGCCCCATGCTAATGAAGACTTACTCAATTTTTAGACACTCTGTAAAGTTAATATATTTTAGTACTATTGTGGGCCTTTCCAAATTTTTCTCTTTAAGGGGGTGGGGCTTGGAAAAGTTGGCAATTTTATTCACGGATAAAAGCTCATGGTACAAATGCATAACCTACTTGTCAAATTCTTTGGTGGACCATCCTGGGATATGTGCATCACTGCTGAAGGGGTCTCCCCTAAAGAAACTAGGCACAGCATAAAGACCGTGTCAGCTAAGGAGGTAAAATTAAAGTAAAACTAGCTTATGCTTGCTTCAGGGGTAAAGGGAGTTGGCAGTCATTTGATTGGCATTTGGCTATTTGAATTTAACTAGGGATCCTTTAGTTATGAACAAGAAAGTTTGGAGTAGTAGTTCATTTCCACAGACAACATGGTGCTTAACCCACAGTTGTACACAGTAAATGTTAAGAACTACTCCACGCCATTCCACCTGGCAAGTCCTGGGAGTTTGTGGGAAGAGTTGTCTTCCTTTACCCTATTCTTTAACTGGAATGTCCCTGGTGTGCAGTTAGCCATGGAATGGCCTCAATTTGACAATGAATTCCAAGAGCACTCTAAGTTGGATTCCTGTGAGCAAAAGCCTGGAGCAGTGGTTCTCAACCATCCTAATGCCGCAATCCTTTCACGCAGTTCTTCATGTTGTGGCGACCTGAAAACCATAAAATTATTATTGTTGCTATTTCATATCTGTAATTTTGCCGCTGCTATGAATACCAATGGAAGTAGTTTTGGAGATAGAGGTTTGCCAAAAGGGTCATGACTCAAACGTTGTTGTATGTTCAGGCATACATATGTGTAGGGATGAGC
Source organism: Rattus rattus (assembly GCF_011064425.1). Lineage (NCBI taxonomy): Eukaryota > Metazoa > Chordata > Mammalia > Rodentia > Muridae > Rattus > Rattus rattus. The sequence continues at coordinate 172,859,634 of NC_046156.1, read as the reverse complement.
ATGTGTGTGCATGCATGGGGAGGCCAGACAATAACTTCAGGTGCTGATCCTTGTCAGGGTCTCTTACTAGCCTGCAGCTTGCCAAGTAAACTAGATTGGCTGGCCAGTAACTCCAAAGGATCTGTCATCTCTACTTCCCCAACGCTGGGATTACAAGTGAGCAGCACTAAGCAGCTATTCCAGTGCATTTTAAGGGCTGAGCTCAGGTCCTTACATGCATTCTACTAACTAAACCATCTCCCCACTCCAAGACTGAAGTGATGCCCAGTCATAGTGAAAGAAGTAGGCGTGTAGAGCTGGCCATAGGAAAGGAGGGAAGAGTACAGGGAAAGGATCCCACCTGAGGGCTCTGAGGACAGTTAAGGAATTGTACAGTGAAGACCATAATGAACCACCAGTGACACAGGAGGAAAGCTGAATCATGACAGATTTTAGGAATACACTCTATCTCAGCACAAGCTGGGTCTGCCTTTCCCTTAGCACCTACCATTGATCAACACTCAAACACTGGAAAGCTATAGTGCCTGAAAATACTGTGGTAGGCTCTCAATGACTATTATAAATAATAGTAACAGAAGTTAAATCAATAGAACAATTAAATGAAAGCTGCATGTGAATGTACAAACACATTCTGTCTCTCCCTCCTTCCCTCCTTCCCTTCCTCCCTTCTTCCTTCTGTCCCTCCACAGAAATATATGATTCCAATGTAAAAAAAAATTAGTTTGTTCCAAGCTAGTAAAAATCCTCAAAGTAGTCCCTCTACTTCTATCTAATCATTACCTTATAATATTTTGTTGGCCTCTTTTCTTTAAAAGAATAATTTGCTATCCATTCTCAAGAGCAGTTCCCCAAATAAAATTGATTTCATCATGATTCAAACTTAACAACACTTTTAGTAAGGAAACACTAGATAAACACTAGGAGAGCTAATTCTTTGTGCCAAACAACCAAACAGATGTGAGTCCTACCACTTCCTACCTTTCCAAAAGACATGATTAATGGAGAATTATAGGAATACTCTAATTCCTGTTGAAAAGCTTGATCGATTTATTGGTGCCTGTAGCCAAACAATAACCAGGTCCATGTTTCAAATCACTGCAGAGAACCCAGAATCTGGGGCTCATCAAGGTTCTGTCCTTCACTGTAAGACCTGTGCCAAGAGTATTTCCTTCCAGTCCAACAATCCCTCTTCCTTTCTACATAAATTCTACATACTTTTCCCTTGCTCCTGCCTTGGTGAACATTTTTCGTAGCAGCTTTGCAAATGATTTCTGTCCTTTGAAGATTCCTTAAAGTTACACCATGTCTCTACTCCCTGTGCTTGGAATGGTTTCCACTTTCCACCAGAATGAGAACTTCCATCAATGTGTCAGGCCAGCATCGATCTCCCAGGAAGCCATTGCTGACCCAGTTATATCTAGACTAGGTTGGGCTCTCCTGCCCTGTGTTCTCACAGGGTTAGGCTCTCCTGCCCTTTATCTCCCCAGTACTTCATCTTCACACATTGTTATTAATTTATATTAATTGTTTGCCTTTCCAGCTGGAGTTTAACACCCCAATGAAACAACCTAGTGGTTGTTAAGTAGATGAAAAACTCCAAAGTTTTATAAGCTTTTGGAGTCTAAATTTTACTTTTCCTCATGAAATAAACCATATTTTTTTATTGATTATCCTCGGGCAGCTATTTTATCCATTCTTCATTTACTAGTTGAATTTTCAACTAGTCAAGTTTCAGCTTCCCTTGCAGCTATACTCTGATGAATAATGTAAGTTGAATTGACATGTTCAGCTTCTAGGTTGTGTCAGTTTTTAAAAAGTTTCTTTTCCATTTAATCTTTCCCTATTTCTAAAATCTAGACAGCAAGAGCAAACAGCAACTGTCAATCCGCATCATCCAGAGAGATAAAGATACAAGAAGGTAGCATCCAGGTAAGTTTTATCAATATCATTCTGTATACAGGGAACTCTCAACCATTTAGAATTTGTGTTATTACTATCCATCAATAAGTACTGTAATAGAGTATAACACCCATGTATACCATCTTCACTTTGTATAAAAACATTTTGTATACTTAACTCATGGCTGCCAGCCTAATTTGGAACTAAGAAAAATTGTGCTAAGAAATACAAGTTGCCCTCTATCTCTGTAGAGCAGAAGAACCTTTATGTCAATAGTACATCTACCAAGAGCTAAATATTTTGTGATATATTTTATCCATCCATAAGACTTTGGAGGCTACAAGTAAGGAAAGTACAACTTACTCTTGTGGAGTACTTATGGAAGCAGTCGTTGGATGTCAAGTCGCACCTCATATATTTGGGTTCTTAAAAAGTCAACGTTTGTTGTTAGAACTAATAAATCACAAGGGGGCATTACAATGGACTTTTTCATAACACTGAGGCCTCAAAAGCTGAAGGAATCCTCACAATGGTTGGCAAGGATTACCTCACTTTGCAATGCTTTTAGGACACATCCAGAAATCACACATTATGAGCTGGACTCAGCCTTTGCCATGATGGCTGTAGTGGTTTATAGAGTTCTTTAAGTGCCCCAAATGAGCCAGGTAAAAGTAAGCCAAATTCCCCTCAAAGTCCTAAAACTGCTACCTAGAATCTCCCTTTAGGGAGCCAGAGAGTCTCTCTTCTATGAGCTCCTCTTCTGACCAGAAAGCCCCTCTTCTATAGATCACCTTTGTTTGCTTTCAATTAGAGCCACAGTGGGTGCTGTGTTTCCCAGAACTCATCTCTATGGATAACAATACCCCTTTTGCGGGGTTACTTAAGCAAATGCCGTCTTTCCAGTGAGACCCACTCTGGCCACCATGTCTTAAACTCCAAGTCTCTCCAATGCAGCATGACTTGGTGTAGTGTACATTTTACAAGTGTCTCTGGCTTATCTCTGGTGTACCTATTCCCTGACAAGAACACAACTCCCTTAGGGCAGAGAAGTAGCTATCATTGCTCAGTGTTAGAATCTAATGCCCAGAACAGTACAAGACTCAACAAAGAAGAGAGGATTTGGGGGTACTCATCAACCAATGAGTAAAACAGATGGGGTATATTTTCATGTATATTTTCTTGAGTCACTACATCTCCTGATCCTAAAGGTTGCTCACACATCCTGACAGTGCCAGCCTTGTGAGCCATCAGAACGTCCCTCTCTTGCTTTGTCTGTGTTGTTTCACATAGAATCTGGGGTCAATGCATTGGTATAATGTCAATATACAAAGGGAAAGTCTCAACGCATTGGCCTAGCACAATGGTATACATCTGTAGTCCTGGTGGTTCAGGAGGCTAAGGCAGGAGGATTATTTGAGCCTAAGATGTTCAAGATGTACCTGAGCAACATAGAGACTTTATCTCGAAAATCCCAAAAGAACAAAGATTTTTTTAAAAAAATAGTTTTGCTTTCTGTTTTGGATTAATTTTTTTGTCTGTTAAATAGATACTTATACCCCCAGAATGTGGCCCTTTTCAAGAATAGGGCATTTCTACATGTAAACAAGTCAAGAGAGAGTTATGGAGGATCTCTATCTACCCTGACTAGTAATCTGATAAAAAGAGAAATAGAAATATCAAATTGACATGCACATAGGGAAGCAAACTAAAGGCACACCAGGAAGACATAGCATGTATATAAGTGTGTGTGTGTGTGTGTGTGTGTGTGTGTGTGTGTGTGTGTGTGTGTGTGTGTGTGTGTGTGTGTGTAATGATGGAGCTACAGGCCTTGGAATGCCACAAAGAGTCCCATTAAACTCCAGACAAGCTAAAATAGCCAAGAAATAGTTTTCCTTCAAGCCAGGAGAGAGCACACCACCCTGCCTTTGTAATGAGACAATACATTTCTATTGCTTTTGTCCAACTAAATCCTAGCCCTAAAAACTGGGAAGCCTTACAGAGGCTTGATGAGGACTTAGATTCTACAGTCTGGCACACCTCTCTATCTCAAATCCTGGTTAGGAGTGAGCAAGCCCAGGAAAGTCTAGTAATGCTACCACGCTAACCACTAGCAGCTTCCAGAACTTCAATCTTTTTTTCTTCATGCCTACAAAAGCAGTTGGCTTTTCCCTCAGCTGACTAAAGTCTAGGGTTTGAGTTTGATTTTTGACTGATTTTAGACATGTGGCAAACAGTAAATCAGAGCTGTGTCTAAGGAGGCTGACTGTTCCAGTGGCTCTAAGACAGCACAGGCCTAGATACAGAGGTAAGAAGGAGCCAAATATGCAGCAATAGCTGTTGGCACCCATACACATCCCCTCAGCACTCAGGAAGTTCAGCAAAGCTACTTAGAGGAGAGAAGCCTGTCAGTAAGCTCCAGGTTCCACTCACTGCCCTCGGAAGCACTCTTCAACTCACAAGTCAAATAAGCAGATAAATTATACGGCATCACCCTTAGTCTACGGCCAACTAACTCTGAGGTTACCCAGAGTTATACTAGAGTTCTCCAGGGGTTTTGAGCTTAGTTGCTTACACTGGCTGGTTAATACATCACCTGAGTCTATTCAGTCTTACAAAACTGTTGACTTATAAGGAGCAAAAATGTATTTCTAGAATTTCTAGGTTCCAAGGTCAAGGCGCCAACAGATTAGTCTCTGGTAAGGCCCATTCCATAAGAGAAATCCATCTTCTCATTACGTCCTCACACAGTAGAAAGTATAGAGAGTTCTTGGAGCTCTCTGGTACAAAAACAGTAACTACTCTCATTCAGGAGAAGAGCTCCCTTCCTTACTGGTAAGCATCTTCCAAAGCCTCCTCTACTAAAACCAACATATTGAGCCAGAAGTTCTACTTGCAGATGTTGAGGGTGCACATATATTCACTCTGATCACAGCCCACATTCCTTTTGTACATTGTCTTCCCTGCATTACCCTTATTCCCCACCCCACTACCTGTGCATGCGCACACATACTCATGTATTTCAGTGTTGTATTTAGACCTTCCGGTCAGTTGTGCTGACAAGGACATTCAAATCAGTACAAGACCCAACAAATTGCTAAGGATAGAACTTGAGAGCTCTGTTAGGATAGAGAAAAGTTGTGACTAGAAAACCAACCATTGGGTGTCCACTGGAGTCAGTTTCTGTTTCTTCCTTTTGGTTCATGATAATCGTGCTTTTTCCTACAGTTCTGTTAAACAGATAAGAGCACAGAACTACTAGCAGGCTAGGAAGCACAGAGAGCAGGCTCCTTCCTTGCTATTTTGGCTCCTACCTTCTGTACTTCTAATTAGGAGCGATTTTCCTTTAGCGTGTCTGACGGTCCCATTTAATGAAGACTGAGAATGCCAATCAACCCATGTCTCTCAAGAGCTTCTTCCCAGGAATGTAGGACATGACATAAGGGAAATCCATCGTAAACCTCTTTCCAAGAAGGCCTACTGCTAATGGTATCAAAAAGCATGCTCAACCACATTCCCCATTGTTTAACCCAGGAGATGATATTAGATATTAAAAATCCAAGTTGGGAAGATACATAAACTAGGAACATGTTTGATGGGCCTACAAACCTTATCTTCCTATTTTAACTAACATGAAAAATGTGAGCTCCGGCTGCCCAGTGGAGAGGCTCAGGAATGATTGCTTGAAGGCAGCTAGCCTTGTTGAACCCCCGGGCCTGAACAGCCTATGTGTGTCAAGCTTCCTCCTACCTCTGCACAATTTTATGCCAGTGTCCGCAGTGGCGGAGAAATTACCCCTGGGAAAATCCACTTGCAAAGGCCGTGCTTTGCAAGTGCTGCGGGGTGCATCCCTCTGCTCCTCCTTTGTTCTCTGAGTGTAAGCAGATGTTGAGAATTCTTCTCATTATCTCGGGATACTGTATAATATTATTATGGTGTCAGGCTATTAGAGGCAGCAACAACAGCCTTAATTGAGGCTTAGAGCAGAATTGTAAGCATGTAGCCTTACTTCAGGGTGTTTGCAAATGCTTTCTGGAAACAGTTTACAAAGATGTTTTCAATTGTTGAAAACAAGAACTGGCCTTTCCAAGATCAAGTAAGAGTTTCTTAAGATATGGGCACAATAAACATATTTCTTAGGATCGCAGGTTTTTGGTTTTTGTTTTTTTTTTCAGCCAGAAGCACAGAAAATCTGTGGGCCAGAAAGCCTCATGCATGCCACTTCCTGGACTATTCCAGGGAAAATCTAATGAAACGCTACAAAAGTTATACTCAGATCTACCGTGATCTCACAGCTGCAAAATTCCACTCTTTCTCTGAAGTGATTTTACTATGATAATAATTATCTGTCCATAAGCCTGGACTTGGCACCGGCCTATTCTTAGAGATAGGGATTTGGGCATATACGCTAGTGGTCAGTTCTCAGCAAGGAAGTACCACACAGAAGGCTGTCTGTTCATCAATTTTAACTGAGTCATGTGTTTCTCTACCTGAAGTCACTTGTCTTATACCGCTCTGGTGAATGACAGCTCCCAGATATCTGGTAGGGACTCAGCGTGATTCTAAGGCATAGGACAGAAGACAGGAAAAACCCATGGCTCCAAATTGGTTCCAGGCACAAACTATTAAATGGCAGCTTGATTCCCCTTTATTGAATAGAGTAAAGGAAAACAGAAATAGCACTTTCAAAAGTACATTCTGACTGAACAGAGTCCAAAGGACATGGTCTCTCACCCGGGAGAGGGTGATGCAGGGCACGTTTTCCAAAGTCTGCCCTGAAAGAATCCATTTCACAGGACTTGAGGGTTTTCTTGGTTTTTTTCTTTTTAAAATGGATTTTGTTTTTATCATGTGCACAGAAAGGAATAAGCATAGTATGTTTGTTTTGATGCTTGATGGTGAGCACTGACAAATTTAGGTGGAAAAACAAATCCAGACGAATGGTTATAAATTCTAAGCGATACAGGGCTTAGTATCTAATTTGGGAATTTTGAAATCATATCTTTCAAAGCAATTTATAATGGAGCAAAAAAAAGGCCAGGGTATTTCTCTCTTGGAGCCTTTTCCACTCTTAAGAATTCTTTTCCATTTTCCCCTAATAAATAAATAAAAATTTAAAAGACTAAAAGGCTGAGTTCAAGTAACTTTTCCAGCATAGAGCCATACAGTTTGTCAGGGGAAGTAGAAGAGACGAGGGCTAAATGGAAATCATCTTACATTTGTTTTGCTCTGTTGAACCCATTGACAATTTGTACAAAGTATTATTTAAATAAAACTGGCTTCTCTGAGAAGTTAGCACAATTCAAAAATTGCTAGTTCAATTAGACATATTGCTCAAGTGAATGCCTATAGTCACAAATGAGTCTGCTTAATGAGCTTAACGGTATTGTAGCATCAAGACGTTTTTTGACAAGAGGTGACACCTAATACTTGGTACAGCCCGTATTTTCCTATCTTATATCCATTCTGTTCCTGCTATATTATTCATTATTGTATAATTATTATTATTAATTATTATCATATGCCAGAAAGTGAACCTAGGGCATTGTACATGCTGAATAAATGTTCTAGCACATAAATATCCACAACCCATCTTTATTAGTAATATTGAGACAAAGGTATCACTAAGTAACCCAATGATTAAGCACTTATGAGTCTAAGCATACATGAGCCTATGGGGGCTGAACCCTTACGTTCACTCTGCAGCCCAGGTAGGCCTTGAACTTAAGATCCTGTTTTCAGCCCCCTGAAAAATGATTTTGATTTCTGAATCTACTGTTTTGCAATTCTATTAAGGCAAAGGACTGAAATTGTAATTACATATTCAAATGAAGGTCTCCATGGCCATGATGCTTCAGTAGTGTGACCTAAAACATAGTTGATATGGCTTGAATAGGAAAGACCCCCCATAGGCTCATGTATGCTTAGACTCATAAGTGCTTAATCATTGGGGGGAGTGACACTATTAAGAGGTGTGGCCTTGTTGGAGTAGGTGTGGCTTGGTTGGAGAAGGTGTGTCACTGGGGGTGGGCTTCGAGGTCTCAGGTGCTCAAGCCAGGCTCATCCTCTCTTCCTTCTGCCTATGGATCCAGATATCCAGATGTAGAACTATCTGTTCCTTTTCCAGCACCATGTCTGTCTGCCTGCTACCATACTTCTTGCTACAATAACAATGCACTAAACCTCTGAACTGTAAACCAGGCCCAATTAAATGTTTTCCTTTGTAAGAGTTGCCCATGGTCATGGGGTCTCTTCACAACAGTAGAAACCCTAACTAAGATAATAATCAAATGTAGGCAGGCAATCGTAGCTCTACCACTGTGATATCATGCAAGGTATCTTTAACTTTTCTGAACCGTGGAGCTAACATCTGCTAAACAGGGATGATATTATTCACTTCAAAAACTTGACAGTTGAACAGAGATGGTTTGTGCATACATTTATTTCGATGATGGCCACATGGCACTTTATTAAACAAGTTAGTAGGAATTCCTAGTTGCCAGGCACATTCAAAAGTCGAGTTTAAAAGCTGAGGGGTCTAAACTCTAGGAAAGTTTAGTTCTGTAAACTAAAGACTAAACACATATGTGGATGAAGACCAGGCACTTAAATGGAAGTTACTGCTGCGGTTGAGATTGTATCAATAAGCTATTGCTATATGGCAAAACGTTCAAAGCAAAATGTAGTAGCTTCAAACAACAGTGATTTATAGCTTCTCAATTATCTGTAGGTCTACTGGGTAGCTCTAGTGTTGGGTTCTGTTCAGATGATCTTGACTTGGCTCACTTGTGTGTTTATGGTTAGCTGTAAAACTGGCTAGCAGCTGACTGATTTGGGATAGCCACAAAGAACCTGAATAAGTTTCATGCATCGTTCTCTGTTTCTTAGGCGCTAACCTGGTCCTGTTACCAAGGAATTGGCCAAGAATCACCAACAGAAAGATACTGTACTCAAAGTACAGGCTTTACATCGTGTTTGGCATCCAGATGTTCAAAGAAAGCTGTGTGCCTGACTTGCAGCCAACAGTTGGGTCAAAATGCCTCTCTATAGTACAAGGGCTTAATAACCGGGGCTACTGATGCTATTAGTCTACCACAGGAACACTTAAAGGAGTAGCAGAAAATTAATCTCTCAGCAAATACATACCAAAAAGCTGTAAGAATCCATGAAGAATTAATGTGCCTAATACTGCTTTAGGAATGCTTAATACAATAATATCACATAAAATTAGATTGTTAACGTTTGATAGGGGGTCACATTTCTAAGTGATTCCACATTATGCTTACAGTTAACTATCACAGTGTTTCAGGGACACTTGAACAGCAGTTCCAGACCCTGCTCCTGCTCAGCCTGCCTTTCTCTGATTGCATTTGTTTAGCATTGGCAGGGATTTCATTCTTTTTTATTTTTACAACATAGACTATGCTTGTGAAAATTGGCAGATTTGGCAGATATTATGAATTATGGTGTGAGAGCAATTTGGTTTTCCTGAGAGTCAGTCCTAGCTGGGCTTGGTTATACAGACCTGTAATCTCAGTCACTTCCTAGGCTAAGGCAGGAGGATCACATATTCCATGACTGCATGGGCAACTTAACAAGACACTGTTTCAGGACAAAAGTCTTAAGAGAGGGGATGGACGGATAGGTTAGTGGTTGAAAATATTTGCTGCTCTTGCAGCAGACCCAAGTTTCAGTCTAGTATGCACACAGCAATTCATAACCACTTGAAACTCCTGTTCCAAGTGATCTGATACCCTCTTCTGACCTCTGACGGATTGAGCCTGATTGTGGCACATATACATACACTCAGACACATACATATACACATACATAAAATAAATATTTTAAATGTATAAGAGCCAGGAAATGCCCTAGTGGCAGAAGACCAGCCTGCTGAACACACACAAGGTTCATGGTTGAAAAAGATAATAATACTGTTGGCCATGACGATGATGGTGACAGACTAAAATTCGATGTGCAGAAGATTCCCCCCAAAATTAGTAACTTAAATTTGGCACTCTTGGATGGAAAATCAAGATACCATTATTTTAGGGAACCAAGTAAAATGTTGTTCCTGTTAACATTGGTATAGCTGTAGAATATGGAATAGGATCAGGTTATATAAATACCACTTGAGACAAAATTAACCATAAAGGTATCTCTCTAACATAGCAATATAGACTTGACATGTGTTGCTCTGAACAAGATTCTTCAACTAAAATATTTGAATGTGTGAATAATATGACTTCAATCTTTACGGTATGGAGCAAATTATAATCCTTATGTCTTAGATTTTCTCATTCGTAAAATAAGTATTATTTCATAGGGTTATTATGGGATCCGACAATTTAATATTCTGTATGTGTTTATGACACAACCTGCAACATTGTACTTGACAATGTTTATCTTTATCATAGATATCATTAAAGCAAGACCATTTAGGGTAAAGTTTTTGATATCTGCTGACATGGTCCCAGCGACCCAGTAAATCCTGTAAAGACAGCAAAAAAGAGGCAGACAAGAACACAAGTGAGTCCTCAAGAACACAGGTTTAATTTAGGGAAGAAACCAAAAAAGGGGGGACCTCTAGTTCTAAACAAGAGAGCAGTTGCTGTCTGCATAGAGGCTGAGGAATCACAGGAAAAGGAGGGAGGGAGAATGAGATTGACCATTTCCTGTTTGACTCTGAAGTCAGCCATTTCTAGGAGTGACCAGGGAGATGGAAGTGAATGGATGCCAAGTGACCCTTTTAGACATCCTTCATGGCTGGTTCTTACCAGGATATAGCAGGAGCTCTAGAAAAAGAACTTCCTTTCATTCTGCAACCTACATTCCTGTAGTATTGGGAATAATCACAGTTCAACCAAAATGGAGAGCTTTACAAAATGGCGCATCCCTGGCTAGCAAACTAAATATAGAATCTAAAGGTTCCAGTTTGGGAAATAGTCTCTCATTTGTCAGACACTGGCATCCTCTGTGGATGCAAAACATCACACTCCAACTGTAAAGGATATTAAATAATCCAGGTGTTATGGCCAACTGTTATTGTGGCTCAGTATGAATTCTTGGTCCTCAGCTTTTGGCACTACTCTGGAAGGTTGTAGAAATGTTAGGAGGTGGGGCATAACTAAAGAAAATCTTTCACTGAGAGATGGTCCCTGGGGATATCATGTCCTTGGGCACGTCCTCCCTCTCTACTTCCTGGCCACCATAGCATAAATTGCTCTGACCTGCTACACCCTCCCCAGCAGGGTGGACCATCACCTCTGAAATCGTGAGTTCAGATATATCTTTTCTTTTTTAGAATCTGCTTGGGTATCTGATCATATTAATAAAGAAAGTTTCTACATAGAAACCAACAAAAGGAAAAGGATATGAAAGGAGTGTGTAAGAATAAAGTATAAGATTGTCTCCCAATCAAAAAGAGTCCAGGGCCAGATGGGTTTAGGGCAGAATTCTATCAGACCTTCATAGAAGATCTCATACCAATACCATCCAAACTATTCCATAAAATGAAAACAGACTGAGCACTACTAAATTCCTTCTATGAAACCACAATTACTCTTATACCTAAACAACATAAAGATCCAAAAAAGAAAGAGAACTTCAGACTAATTTCCCTTATGAATATCAATGCAAAAATATTCAATAAAATTCTTGCAAACTGAATCCAAGAACACATTAAAACGATCATCCATTATGATCAAGTAGGCTTCATCCCAGGGATGTAGGGATGGTTCAATATACAGAAATCCATCAACGTAATCCACTATATAAACAAACTCAAAGATAAAAACCACATGATCATTTCATTAGATGCTGAGAAAGCATTTGACAAAATTCAATACCCCTTCATGATAAAAGTCCTGGAAAGATCAGGAATTCAAGGCCCACACCTAAACATAGTAAAAACAATATACAGCAAACCAGTAGCTAAGATCAAACTAAATACAGAAAATTTTGAAGCAATCCCACTAAAATCAGGGACTAGACAAGGCTGCCCACTCTCTCCCTACTTATTCAATATAGTATTCAAAGTCCTAGCCAGAGCAATCAGACAACAAAAGTTGGTCTAAGTGATACAAATTGGAAAGGAAGAAGTCAAAATATCACTGTTTGCAGATGATATGATAGTATACTTAAGTGACCTGAAAAGTTCCACCAGAGAACTCCTAAACCTAATAAACAACTTCAGCAAAGAGCCTGTGTATAAAATTAGCTCAAACAAATCAGTAGCCTTCCTCTACTCAAAGGATAAACAGGCTGAGAAAGAAATTAGGGAAATGACACCCTTCACAAAAGTCCCAAATAATATAAAATACCTTGGTGTGACTTTAACCAAGCAAGTGGAAGATCTCTATGACAAGAACCTCAAGTCTCTGAAGAAAGAAATTGAAGAAAATCTCAGAAGATGGAAAGACCTCTCATGCTCATGGATTGGCAGGATATATAGTAAAAATGGCCATTTGCCAAAAGCAATCTACAGATTCAATGCAATTCCCATCAAAATTCTTCAAAGAGTTAGAAAGAACAATTTGCAAATTCATTTGGAATAACAAAAAACCCAGGATAGCAAAAACTATACTCAACAATAAAAGAACTTCTGGGGGAATCACCATCCCTGACTTCAAGCAGTATTACAGAGCAATAGTGATAAAAACTGTATGGTATTGGTACAGAGACAGGCAGATAGATCAGTGGAATAGAACTGAATACCAAGAAATGAACCCACACACCTATGATCATTTGATCTTTGACAAAGAGTTAAAACCATCCAATGGAAAAAAAGATAGCATATTCAACAAATGGTCCTGGTTCAAATGGAGGTCAGCATGTAGAAGAATGCAAACCAATCTATTCTTATTGCCCTGTATAAAGCTTAAGTCCAAATGGATCAAGGACTTTGACATCAAACCAGATACACTCAAAGTAATAGAAGAAAAAGTGGGGGAAAAGTCTCGAACATATGGGCACTGGGGGAAATTTCCTCAACAAAACACCAATGGCTTATGCTCTAAGATCAAGAATCAACAAATGGGACCTCATAAAACTACAAATCTTCTGTAAGGCAAAGGACACTGTCATTAGTACAAAATGGCAACCATCAGATTGGGAAAAGATCTTTACCAATCCTACATCCGATAGAGGGCTAATATCCAAAATATACAAAGAACTCAAGAAGTTAGACTCCAGAGAGCCAAATAACCCTATTAAAAATGGTGTTCAGAGCTAAACAAAGAATTCTCAGCTGAGGGATATCGAATGGCTGAGAAGTACCTAAGGAAATGTTCAACATCTGTAGTCATAAGGGAAATGCAAATCAAAACAACCCTGAGATTCCACCTCACACCAGTCAGAATGGCTAAGATAAAAAAAAAAGAAAAAACCTCAGGCGACAGCAGATGCTGTCAAGGATGCGGAGAAAGAGGAACACTCCTCCATTGTTGGTGGGATTGCAAACTGGTACAACCACTCTGAAGATCAGTCTGAAGGTTCCTTGGAGAATTGGATATTCTACTACCTGAGAATCCAGCTATACCTCTCCTGGGCATATACCCAAAAGATGCTCCAATATACAACAAAGACACATACTCCACTATATTCATAGCAGCCTTATTTATAATAGCCAGAAGCTGGAAAGAACCCAGATGCCCTTCAACAGAAGAATGGATTCAAAAAATGTGGTACATCTACACAATGGAGTACTGCTCAGCTATCAAAAAACAATGACTTCATGAAATTCATAGGCAAATGGATTGAACTAGAAAATATCATCAGAGTGAGGTAACCCAATCACAGAAAAACACACATGGTATGCACTCATTGATAAGTGGATATTAGCCCAAAAGCTCGAATTACCCAAGATGCAATCCACAGACCACATGAAGCTCAAGAAGAAGGATGACCAAGATGCAGATACTTCATTCCTTCTTAAAAGGGGGAACAAAAATATCTATAGGAGGAGATATGGAGGCAAAGTTTAGAGCAGAGACTGAAGGAACAGCCATTCAGAGCCTGTCCCACATGTGGCCCATATGTATATACATGTATACCCATCAAAACCTTGTTGGGCGCTAATGGAAGGAGAAGCCCTTGGTCCTGCCAAGGTTGGATGCGTAGTGTAAGGGAATGTCAAAGGTTGGGGAAAGGGGGACATTAATAGGGGGGTAGGCTGGGGAGGGGAACACCCTTATAGAAGAAGGGGAAGGGGACGGAAACCAGGAAAGGGAATAACATTTGAAATGTAAATAAAGAAATATCCAATAAAAAATGAAAAAAAAAGAAATGATGAGAGGGGAAGGGAATGGGGCTGTGGAGGGAAAATTGGGAAGGGGGATAACATTTGAAATATAAATAAATAAAATAACCAATAAAGAAGGAAAAAATAGATTGGGCTATCTTAAATGCCTTACAAATGCTTAGGACTGTGAAAAGATTTGAGGTTTGAAGGGTGGATAGGAAGGCTGAGAATGGTGATGGAATGAACGAGGGTGTGGTTTCAGAGTAGATACATAATGAGAATGTAGTTTCAAAGTAGATGTGTTATGAGTGAGAATGTAGTTTCAGAGTAGATATATAATGAATGAGCGTGTGGTTTCAGAGATATGTAATGAGCAAGGGCGTGGTTTGAGTAGATACATAATGAGTGAGGATGTGGTAGATATGCAGTGAGCGAGGGCATGATTTCAAGGTAAATGGCAGACTCAGAAAGCACGCTGCTCCTGCCGGGCACCCTCTGCCTTCAGCCGGGCACCCTGCGAGAGAGCTTTTCTGTAAATGAATAAATCTGCTGGCATTAATGTTCGTTTTGTAATGAATATTGCTAGAATGTATTTTCACAGTACTTTGAAGGAGATACAGATATTTTGCAAGTCCATATTCAAAGCAAGAAAAGAAATATTCTAGAAATTCTTCAGCGTAGATGAGGCAGGACAATGAACAAACTCTCAGAAGTAGCGCGGTGCCTCTTTGAACAGAATGATCACCTTGTCAGCAAGCAGTTAACCAACCGAAAGCACTAAGCAGCTGCTGTTAGTTTAGAAGAATACTTGAAGGCTTGTCTAGAACCCAGCAGGTTGCCTGTGATGCTGTTACTCCTCCATCAAGAGGCCTCCAGTCTTCAGATACTTAGAATAGTAAGCTTCTTCCTCCTCAGGGCTTGGTCTTTGAGAAGATCCTCTAACTTAATGAAAGCCTGAATTGGAAAACAATTTGATAGAATTACTCAATAAAAAAAAATTCTACGATGTGACAAAGAACCTAATACTTGAATTAAGTATAATTGATAGTTGGTCTTATTTATATAGAGAAAGGGATTAAAACTAATCTCACTAGAGGAATCTTGTTTTTCTCAACAATTTATTTTTTTATTCACTTTACATCCCTATCATAGTCCCCATCCTCCCCTCCCAGTTCCACCCTCACAAACCCCTCCCTCTATTGCCCCTCCCCTTTCTCTTCACAGAATTGGGAGCTCCCCACCCAGGTACCACCCCACCCTCCAACATTTAGTTCCAACAGGACTAGGCACATCCTATCTTACTGAGGCCCAACCAGGCAGTCCAGCAGTGAGGAGGGTATCAAATGGCAGGCAACAGTGGCCAAGACAACCCCCACTCCACTTGTTAGGGGACCCACATGAAGACCAAGCTGCACATTTGCTACAAATGTGTAGGAGGCCGAGGTCCAGCCCCTGTATGCTCCCTGGTTCGAGTCCCGGTCTCTGTGAGCTCCCAAGGTCCCAGGTTAGTTGACTCTGTAGGTCTTCTAATGGTGTCCCTGATCCGTCAGGATCACTCAGTTCTAACCTCCACTCTTCCACAAGACTCCCCAATATGCACCTGAGGTTTGGCTATGGGTCTTTACATCTGCCTCCATCTGCTGCTAGATGAAGCCTCTCAGGAGGCAGGCTCCTGTCTGCAAGCATAGCAGAGAATCATTAATAGTGACAGGGGTTGAGTCTCTCACATGGGTCTCAAGTTGGGTCAGTCATTGGTTGGCTGTTTCCTCTGTCTCTGCTCCCTCTTTATCCCTGCACATCTTGTAGGTAAGACAAATTTTGAGTTGAAGTCTCAGTTGGGTAGGTTGATGTCCCTATGCTGCCTCTGGAAGTCCTACCTGGCTCCAGGAAGTGACCATTTCAGTCCCCTATGGTAGGAATCTCAGTAATATGACCCCCATATACTCCCCATATCCATGCCCATCCCAGACCTCCAGTTAGTCCCAGAGATGCCTCCCACAGGTTTCCATTCTCACTCCCAACCCTGTCCTTGCTCTCCCCACACCTGATCACCATCCCTTTTCCTCTCCTCACTCCCTCTTCTACATAATGCTCTCTCTCTCTCTCTCTCTCTCTCTCTCTCTCATCCACTTTTGATGACCATTTACTTTCCCCTTCTGAGTGAGATTCACAAATCCTCCCTTGGGACCTCATTATTACCCAGTTTCTTTGGGTCTGTGGATTGCATCATGATTATCTTGCACTTTATGGTTAATGTCCACTTATAATTCAGTACCACCATATGTGTCTTTTCGGCTCTGGGTTACCTCACTCAGGATGATATTCTCAAGTTCCATTCATTTGCCTAGAAAATTCGAGATGTCTTCGTTTTTTAGTAGCTGACTAGTATTCCATTGTGTAGATGTACCACACTCTCTTTATCCAGTCTTCAGTTGAGAGCCATCTAGGTTGTTTCTAGTCTCTGTCTATTACAAATGAAGCTGCTAAGAACATTCTTGACCAAGTGTCCTGTAGTAAAGTAGGGCATCTTTTGGCTATACGCTGCTGAGTGGTATAGCTGGGTCTTGAGGTAGAACTATTCCCAGTTTTCTGAGAAAACACCAAATTGATTTCCAGAGTGGTTGTAGAGTTTTCACTCCACCAGCAAGGAAGGAGAGTGTTCCCCTTGCTTCACATCCTTGCCAGCATGTGCTGTACCTTGAGTTTTTTATCTTAGCCACTCTGGCTGGTATAAAATGGAATCTCACAGTCATTTTGGTTTTCATTTTCCTGATTACTAAGGACATTGAACATTTCTTTAAGTGCTTCTCAGCTATTCAAGATTTCTCTGTTGAGAATTCTCTGTTTCGCTCTGTACTCCATGTTTTAATTGGGTTATTGGGTTTGTTGGTGTCTACTTCTTGAGTTCATTATATATTTTGAACAGTAGCCCTCTGTCAGGTGAAGAGTTGGTGAAGATCTTTTCCTAATCTGTAGGTTGGCATTTTGTCCTATTCATGGTATTATTTGCCTTGAAGAAGCTTTTTAGTTTCATGAGGCCCCATTTATCAATGGCTGGTTTTAGAGCCTGAGACAATAGAGTTCTGCTCAAGAAGTTTTCTCCTGTACTAAAACACTTTTTCTTCTATTCAATTTAATGTATCTGGTTTTATGTTGAGCTCTTTAATCACTTGCACTTGAGCTTTGTGCAAGTTGATAAATATGGATCTATTTGCATTCTTTTACATGCAGGCATCCAGTTAGACCAGTGCCATTTGCTAAAGACACTTTCTTTTTTCCAATGTATGGTTTTGTCTCCTTTGTCAAAAATCAAGTGTCCATAGGTTTGTAGGCTTATCTCAGAATCTTCAATTTGATCCCATTGATCAAATTGTCTGTTTCTATGCCAATTCCATGAACTTTTTATTACTGTTGCTTTGTAGTAGAACTTGAGGTCAGGAATGGTATTACCTGCAGAAATCCTTTTATTGTTCGAGATTGTTTTTAGCTATCCTGGGTTTTTTGGTTTTCCATATGAAGTTGAGAAATGCTCTCTCAAGGTCTGTACAGAATCATGTTAGAAGGATGATGGGACTTGCATTGAATCTGTAGATTGCTAATGTAAGATCCCTATTTTTCACTATGTTAACCCTACTGATCCAGGAACATGGGAGGTCTTCCCATCTTCTGATATCTTTCTTAATGTCTTTCTTCAGAAACTTGAAGTTTATGCAGGAAGAAGCGGAAGAAGATGGCGCTCACCAGCTTTTTACCTGTGCCTTCTCAGCTATCTCAGCACCAACTTGAAGCTGAAGAAAGGGCAAGATCTCGAGATCACGGCAGACCTTGCTGGTCTCCTCTCGAATGGAACATCCCCGATATGGATACAGGAAAGGCTGGATTCCAAGACTGTTAGAGGGTTTTGGAGATGGAGGTGCTTTCCCAGAAACCCATGTGGCCCAGTATCCTCTGGATATGGGGCGAAAGAAAGAAAAATGTTGAATGCACTGGCCATTGAGGTAGATCCTGAAGAGAAAAGTGAATATGATGCAATTGCTCGACAGGGACAGTCCAAAGACAAGGTCATTTACAGCAAATACACTGATCTGATTTCAAAGGAGGTTATGAATGCAAATGACCCAGACTCACAAAGGCCTGATGAGGAGGCAATTAA
This sequence comes from Rattus rattus, assembly GCF_011064425.1. Lineage (NCBI taxonomy): Eukaryota > Metazoa > Chordata > Mammalia > Rodentia > Muridae > Rattus > Rattus rattus. The sequence continues at coordinate 172,841,344 of NC_046156.1, read as the reverse complement.
AGAGATAACAGAAAAGACAAGAGTTGCCTTGGAGAAGTCTGTGTTTCAGAAGGTTGCTCCAGCCATGCCAGTTTGTGCAGCTGAGAAGCTGGCTCCTGCTCAGTATATCTGCTGCACGCCATCTCAGCAAGGAGTAGCATTCAATTCTGGAGTCAAACAGAGGGTTATTCGGATGTAGAAATGCAGAAAGACCCAATGGAGCCTCCAAGATTTAAGATTAATAAGAAAATTCCCGGGGACCACCATCTCCTCCTGCACCTGTAATGCACTCTCAATGTAATGTAAAGTCGGAAGATGACTGTAAAGGAACAGCAAGAGTGGAGGGTCCCTCCTCGTATTTCCAACCGGAAGACCACTGAAGGGTATATGATTCCATTAGATAAACAGCTGGCTGCTGGTGGAAGAGGACTTCTGACTGTCCACATAAATAAACATTTTGCCAAACTGGCTGAAGCGGATCAGAAGGCTCGAGAAAAGGTGGAAATGTGAGCCCAAATAGAGAGAAAGATGGCTCAAAAAGAAAAGGAGAAACACGATAAACTTAGAGAAATGACCCAGACAGCCAGAGAAAGGAGAGCTGGGATCAAAACCCATGTGGAAAAAGAAGATGGAGAAGCCCGTTAAAGAGATGAAATCCGTCATGACAGGTGAAGAGAGGCAGCACTACCAGAACCTTTCCAGGGCAGCTCCTGATAAGAGGTCAAAACTAGAGAAATGAAAATCGAGATATCAGTGAAGTCATTGCTCTTGGTGTGCCCAATTCTCGAACTTCCAATGAAGTCCAGTACCAAAGGCTCTTCACCCAGTCCTACGAACGGTATGAACAGCGGATTTGCAGGTGGAGAAGATGAAATTTACAGTTTGTGATCAGGCTGGAGAGGTGGAAAAGATGTGTCTCAGAGTAGCTACAGGTCCAGTAAAATCTGGACAAAGGCATGTACGGTGATGACATCGAAACCAGGATAAAGACACAGATTTGTTCCTAATAAAGAGTTTTCAGGTTCAGACTGTAGATAGAGAAGGACCAGTTCAGTTTGAGGAAGATCCTTTTGGTTTGGACAAGTTTTTGGAAGAAGGGAAACAGCATCGTGGATCTGAAAAACCTTCAGATAGCAGTCGCCATGAGGAACATGATGAGCATGAAGTCAAGAAGCAGAGGAAGGAGTAGATGGACCTCTTGAAACAATCTGACACATATACAGCAGAGGACTGCCTGGTCTGGCCTCAGTGAGAGAAGATGGACCTAACCCTCAAGAGACTTGAGATCCCCAGAAATTGGGAAGCCTGGTAGGGGGGAACCATCCTCTTAGAGACAGAGGAAGAGGAATTTTTGGAGAGATGATGGGGAGGGTGGTAACAACTGGACTATATTAAAAATGATTAAAGATTAAAACAAAAAACCCTTGAAGTTCTTGTCATACATACAGGTATTTCACTTGCTTGGTTATTAGAGCTAAACCAAGATATTTTATATTATTTGTGGCTATTGTAAAGGATGTTGTTCCATTAATTTCTTTCTCAACCCATTTATCATTTGTATAAAGGAGGGTTACTGATTTTTTTTTGTAGTTAATTTTGTTTCTAGCCACTTTGCTGAAGATGCTTATCAGCTTTAGGAATTCTCTGGTAGAATTTTTGGGGTCATTTATATATCATATTATATTATCTATCATATTATCTGCAAATAGAAATACTTTGACTTCTTCGTTTCCAACCTATACCTCCTTGGTCTCCTTTAGCTGTTATATTGTTCCAGCTAGACCTTCAAATGCTATGTTGAATAGATTGGGAGAGAGTGGGCAACCCTGTCTTGTCCCTAATTAAGTAGAATCGCTTTCAATTTCTCTCCATTTAGTTAGATATTGGATACTGGCTTGCTGTATGTTGCTTTGATTATGTTTAGGTATGGGTCTTGTATCCCTGATCTCTCGAAGACTTTTAACATGAAGGGGTGTTGAATTTTGTCAAAGGCCTTTCCAGCATCTAATGAGATGATCATGTGATTTTTTTCTTTCAGTTTGTTTACATGGTGGATTACATTGATGGATTTCCATATATTGAACTACCACTGCAACCCTAAATGAAGCCTTCTTGATCATGGTGGATAATGTCTTTGGTGTGTTCTTAAGATTCAGTTTGGGAGTTTGCATCAAAGTTCACAAGGGAAATTGGTCTGAAATTCTCTTCCTTTGTTGAATCTTTGTGTGGTTTAGGTATCAGGGTGACTGTAGCCTCATTGAATGAATTAGGTAGTGTTCCTTCTGTTTTTATTTTGTGGAATTGTTTGAGGAGTATTGGTATTAGTTCATCTTTGAAAGTCTGGTAGAATTCTGCACTAAAACCATCTGGCTCTGGGCTTTTTTTTTTTTCTTTTTCTTTTTTGATTGGGGGACATTTAATGGTTGCTTACATTTCCTTGGGAGTCATGAGACTGTAAATAGTTTACCTGGGTTTGGTTTAACTTTGGTAAGTGTTAGAAAAATCTGTCTAGAAAATCATCCAATTCATTTAGATTTTTAATTTTGTGGAGCCCAGGCTTTTGAAGTAAGACCTAATGATGTTTTTAATCTCCTCAGTTTCTGTTCTTATGTCTCCCTTTTCACTTCTGATTATGTTTATTTGGATACTGTCTCTCTGCCTTTTAGATAGTTTCACTAAGGGTTTGTCTATATTGTTGATTTTCTCAAAGAACTAGCTCTTGGTTCTGTTGATTCTTTGTATTGTACTCTTTGTTTCTAATTAATTAATTTCAGTCCTGAGTTTGATTATTTCCTGCCATCGGCTCCTCTTGGTTGTGTTTGCTTTTTGTTCTAGAGCTTTCAGGTGTGCTGTTAAGTTAGTAGCATGAGATGTCACCAACTTAGCAGGTACTTAGTGCTATGAACTTTCCTCTTAGCACTACTTTTATCGTGTCCCATAAGTTTGAGTATGCTGTGTCTTCATTCTTATTGAATTCTAGGAAGCCTTTGATTTCTTTATTTCTTCCTTGACCCAGTTGTCAATGAATAGAGAATCATTCAGTTCCCATGACTTTGTAAGCTTTCTGTTGTCCCTGTTGTTGTTGTGGTCCAGCTTTAATCATGGTGGTATGAAAAGATGCAAGGGGTTATTTCAATCTTCTTGTATCTGTTAAGGACTGCTTTGTGACTGAGTACATAGTCAATTTTGGAGAAGTCCCATGAGGTGCTGAGAAGGAGGTACAGTCTTTTGTGTTTAGGTGAAAGGTTCTGTAGATATCTGTTAAGTACATTTAGCTCATAACATTGGTTTTATTATTTCTCTGTTTGTTTTGACGACCTGTCCATCGGGTGAGGTGTTGAAGTCCCACAGTATAACATGTGGAACTCAGTGTGTGATTTAACCTTTAATAATGTTTCTTTTACAAATGTGGGTGCCCTTGTATTTAGGACATAAGTGCTCAGAACTGAGATGTCATTTTCACGGATTTTTTTTCCTTTGATGAGTATACAGTGTCTTTCCCCATTCCCTTTGATTAATTTTGGTTGAAAGTGTAATTTATTAGATAATAGAATGGTTATTCCAGTTTGTTTCTTGGGTCCATTTGCTTGACAAACTTTTTTCCACTCCTTTACTCTGAAATAATGTTTCTCTTTGTTTCTGAAAAGTGTTTCTTGTATGTTGCAGAATGATTGATTCTGTTTATGCATCTATTCTATTAGCCCGAGTCTTTTTAATTGGGAAATTGAGTCCACTGATGTTGAGCGAGATTAATGAACAATGATTTTTAATTCCTATTATTATGATGATGGTGGTGGTGGGGGGATGTATTGCTTCCTTCATTTTGTTTTTGCTGGTATAGAATTACTTGTTTCCTGTGTTTTCTTGGGTGCAGTTAACCTTCTTTGGTTGGAGTTGTCCTTTTAGTGTTTTAGTGGACTCGTGGATAAACATTGTTTAAATTTGGTTTTGTCTTGAAATATCTTGTTTTCTCCATCTCTGGTGATTGAAAATTTTGTTAGATATCATAGTCTAGATAGGCACCTGTGGTTTTTTTAGACACTACAAGATATCTGTCCAGGACATTCTAGACTTTAGAGTCTCTGTTGAGTCAGGTGTAATTCTGATGGGTATGCCTTTGTATATTACTTGAACTTTTTCCCTTGCAGTTTTTAATATTCTCTGTTCTGTAGATTTAGTGTTTTGATTATTATGTGGCAGAAATATTATTATTATTTCTGGCCCAATCTAATTGGTATTTGGTAAACTTCTCATATATTTATAGAAATTCTTTAGGTAGGTTATGTTTTCTTCTATAACTTTGTTGAAAATATTCTCTGGTCCTTGGAGCTAAGACTGTTCACCTTCTTCTATTCCTATTGTTCTTGGGTTAGGTCTTTTCTTTTCTTTTCTTTATCATCTTTATTAAATTGGGTATTTCTTATCTACATTTCAAATGTTATTCCCTTTCCTGGTTTCCAGGCCAACATCCCCCTAACCCTTCCCCCTCCCCTTCTCTATGGATGTTCCCCTCCCCATCCTCCCCCATTACCACCCTCCCCCCAACAATCCCGTTCACTGGGGGTTCAGCCTTGGCAGGACCAAGGGCTTCCCCTTCCACTGGTGCCCTTACTAGGCTATTCTTTGCTACATATGCAGTTGGAGTCCAGGGTCAGTTCATGTATAGTCTTGGGGTAGTGACTCAGTCCCTGGAAGCTCTGGTTGGTTGGCATTGTTATTTATATGGGTGTCTCAAGCCCCTTTAGATCTTTCAGTCCTTTCTCTGATTCCTTCAATGGGGGGTCCCGTTCTCAGTTCAGTGGTTTGTTGCTGGCATTCGCCTACATATTTGCCCTATTCTGGCTGTGTCTCTCAGGAGAGATATAAATCCAGTTCCTGTCAGCCTGCACTTCTTTGCTTCATCCATCTTATCTAGTTTAGTGGCTGTATATGTATGGGCCACATGTGGGGCGGGCTCTGAATGGGCGGCCCTTCAGTCTCTGTTCTAAACTTTGCCTCCCTATCACCTCACAAGGGTATTCTTGTTCCCCCTTTAAAGAGGAAGTGAAGCATCTGCATTTTTGTCATCCTTCTTGAGTTTCATGTGTTCTGTTCATTTGGGCTAATAGCCACTTATCAATGAGTGCATAGCATGTGTGGTTTTCTGTGATTGGGTTACCTCACTTAGGATGATGTTTTCCAGTTCAATCCATTTGCCTATGAATTTCATAAAGTCATTGTTTTTGATAGCTGAGTAGTATTCCATTGTGTAGATGTACCACATTTTCTGTATCCATTCCTCTGTTGAAGGGCATCTGGGTTCTTTCCAGCTTCTGGCTTTTATAAATAAGGCTGATATGAACATAGTGGAGCATGTGTATTTGTTAAATGTTGGAGAATCTTTTGGGTATATGCCCAAGAGAGGTATAGCTGGGTCCTCAGGTAGTACAATGTCCAATTATCTGAGGAACCTCCAGACTGAATTCCAGAATGGTTGTACCAGTCTGCAATAATGGAGGAGTGTTCCTCTTTCTCCACATCCTTGCCAGCATCTGCTGTCGCCGGAGTTTTTGATCTTAGTCATTCTCGCTGGTGTGAGGTGGAATCTCAGGGTTATTTTGATTTGCATTTCCCTTATGACTAAAGATGTTGAACATTTCTTTAGGTGTTTCTCAGCCATTCGGCATTCATCACCTGTGAATTCTTTGTTTAGCTCTGAACCCCATTTTTAATAGGGTTATATGTCTCCCTGCAGTCTAACTTCGTGAGTACTTTGTATATTTTGGATATAAGCCCTCTATCAGTTGTAGGATTGGTGAAGATCTTTTCCCAATCTGTTGGTTGCCGTTTTGTCCTAACAACAGTTTCCTTTGCCTTACAGAGGCTTTGCAGTTTTATGAGATGCCATTTGTCGATTCTTGGTCTTAGAGCATAAGTCATGGGTGTTTTGTTGAGGAAATTTTCTCCAGTGCGCATGTGTTCAAGATTCTTCCCCACTTTTTCTTCTATTAGTTTGAGTGTATCTGGTTTGATGTGGAGGTCCTTGATCCACTTGAACATAAGCTTTGTACAGGGTGATAAGAATGGATTGATCTGCATTCTTCTACATGCTGACCTCCAGTTGAAACAGCATCATTTACTGAAAATGTTATCTTTTTTCCGTTGAATGGTTTTGGCTCTTTTGTCAAAAATCAAGTGACCATAGGTGTGTGGGTTCATTTCTGGGTCTTCAATTCTATTCCATTGGTCTATCTGCCTGTTTCTGTACCAATGCCATACAGTTTTTTTTTTAATCACTATTTATCTGTAATACTGCTTGAGTTCAGGGATAGTGATTCCCCCAGAAGTCTTTTTATTGTTGAGGATAGTTTTAGCTATCCTCCATTTTTTTGTTATTCCAGATGAATTTGCAAATTGTTTTGTCTCACTCTATGAAGAATTGGATTGGAATTTTAATGGGAATTGCATTGAATCTGTAGATTGCTTTTGGTAAAATGGCCATTTGACTATATAATCCTTCCAATCCATGAGAATGGGAGATCTTTCCATCTCCTGAGATCTTCTTCAATTTCTTCCTTCAGAGGCTTGAAGTTCTTATCATACAGATCTTTCACTTGCTTGGTTAAAGTCACACCGAGGTATTTTATATTATTTGGGACTATTATGAAGGGTGTCGTTTCCATAATTCTTTCTCAGCTTGTTTCTCCTTTGTGTAGAGGAAGGATACTGATTTATTTGAGCTAATTTTATACCCAGCCACTTTACTGAAGGTGTTTATCAGGTTTAGTAGTTCTCTGGTGGAACTTTTGGGATCACTTAAATATACTATCTTATCATCTGCAAATCGTGATATTTTGACTTCTTCCTTTCCAATCTGTATCCCTTTGATCTCCTTTTGTTGTCTGATTGCTCTGCCTAGGACTTCAAGTACTATATTGAATAAGTAGGGAGAGAGTGGGCAGCCTTGTCTAGTCCCTGATTTTAGTGGGATTGCTTCAAGTTTCTCTCCATTTAGTTTAATGTTAGCTACTGGTTTGCTGTATATGGCTTTTACTATGTTTAGGTATGGGCCTTGAATTCCTGTTCTTTCCAGGACTTTTATTATGAAGGGGTGTTGAGTTTTGTCAAATGCTTCTCAGCATCATGATCATGTGGTTTTTATCTTTCAGTTTGTTTATATAGTAGATTACATTGATGGTTTTCCATATATCAAACCATCCCTGCATACCTGGAATGAAGCCTACTTGATCATGATGGATAATTGTTTTGATGTGTTCTTGGATTTGATTTGCAAGAATTTTATTGATATTCATAAGGGAAATTGGTCTGAAGTTCTCTTTCTTTGTTGGGTCTTTGTGTGGTTTAGGTATAAGAGTAATTGTGGCTTCATAGAAGGAATTAGGTAGCGCTCTGTCTGTTTCAATTTTGTGGAATAGTTTGGATAGTATTGGTATGAGGTGTTCTATGAAGGTCTGATAGAATTCTGCACTAAACCCGTCTGGACCTGGGCTCTTTTTGGTTGGGAGACCTTCAATGACTGCTTCTATTTCGTTAGGAGTTATGGGGTTGTTTAAATGGTTTATCTGTTCCTGATTTAACTTCGGTACCTGGTATCTGTCTAGGAAATTGTCCATTTCCTCTAGATTTTCAAGTTTTGTTAAATATAGGCTTTTGTAGTAAGATCTGATGATTTTTTGAATTTCCTCTGATTCTGTAGTTATGTCTTCCTTTTCATTTCTGATTTTGTTAATTTGGACACACTCTCTGTGTCCTCTCGTTAGTCTGGCTAAGGGTTTATCTATCTTGTTGATTTTCTCAAAGAACCAACTTTTGGTTTTGTTGATTCTTTCTATGGTCCTTTTTGTTTCTACTTGGTTGATTTCAGCTCTGAGTTTGATTATTTCCTGCCTCTTGTGTGTATTTGCTTTTTTTGTTCTAGAGCTTTTAGGTGTGCTGTCAAGCTGCTGATATATGCTCTCTGCTGTTTCTTTCTGCAGGTACTCAGAGCTATGAGTTTTCCTCTTAGCACAGCTTTCATTGTGTCCCATAAGTTTGGGTATGTTGTACCTTCATTTTCATTAAATTCTAAGAAGTCTTTAATTTCTTTCTTTATTTCTTCCTTGACTAGGTTATCATTGAGAAGAGCATTGTTCAACTTCCATTTATATGTGGGTGTTCTTTCCTTATTGTTATTGAAGACCAGCTTTAGCCCGTGGTGGTCTGATAAGTCCCATAGGATTATTTCTATCTTTCTGTATCTGTTGAGGCCTGTTTTGTGACTGAATATATGGTCGATTTTGGAGAACCATGAGGTGGTGAGAAGAAGGTATATCCTTTTGTTTTAGGATAGAATGTTCTACAAATATCTGTTAAGTCCATTTGGTTCATAACTTCTGTTAGTCTATCTTTATCTCTGTTTAATTTCCGTTTCCATGATCTGTCCATTGATGAGAGTGGGGTGTTGAAATCTCCTATTATTATGTGAGATGCAATGTGTGCTTTGAGCTTTAGTAAGGTTTCTTTTATGTATGTAGGTGCCCTTGTATTTGGAGCGTAGATATTTAGGATTGAGAGTTCATCTTGGTGGATTTTTTTCTTTGATGAATATGAAGTGTCCTTCCTTATCTTTTTGATGACTTTTGGTTGAAAATCGATTTTATTTGATATTAGAATTGCTACTCCAGCTTGCTTCTTCAGTCCATTTGTTTGGAAAGTTGTTTTCCAGCCTTTTACTCTGAGGTAGTGTCTGTGTTTGTCTCTGAGGTGTGTTTCCTGTAGGCAGCAAAATGCTGGGTCCTCATTATGTATCCAGTTTGTTAATCTGTGTCTTTTTATTAGGGAATTGAGTCCATTGATGTTGAGAGATATTAAGGAATAGTGATTGTTACTTCCTGTTATCTTCGTATTTGGAGGTGAGATTATGTTTGTGTGCTTGTCTTCTCTTTGTTTTGTTGCAAAACAATTAGTTTCTTGCTTTTTCTAGGGTGTAGCTTGCCTCTTTGTGTTGGGTTTTACCATTTATTATCCTTTGTAGGGCTGAATTTGTAGAAAGATATTGTGTAAATTTGGTTTTGTCTTGGAATATCTTGGTTTCTCCATCTATGTTAATTGAGAGTTTTGCTGGATACAGTAACGTGGGCTGGCATTTGTGTTCTCTTAGGGTCTGTATGACATCTGTCTAGGATCTTCTGGCTTTTTATAGTCTCTGGTGAGAAATCTGGTGTGATTCTGATAGGTCTGCCTTCATATGTTACTTGACATTTTTCCCTTACTGCTTTTACTATTCTTTCTTTGTTTTGTGCATTTTGTGTTTTGACTATTGTGTGACAGGAAGAGTTTGTTTTTCTGGTCCAATCTATTTGGATTTCTGTAGGCTTCTTGTATGTCTATGGGCATCTCTTTCCTTAGGTTAAGGAAGTTTTCTTCTATGATTTTGTTGAAGATATTTACTGTTCCTTTGAGTTGGGTATCTTCACTCTCTTCTATACCTATTATCCTTAAGTTTGATCTTCTCATTGTGTCCTGGATTTCCTGTATGTTTTTGGGCCAGTAGCTTTTTTTCCATTTTACATTATCTTTGACAGTTGTATCGATGATTTCTATGGAATATTCTGCTCCTGAGATTCTCTCTTCTATCTCTTGTATTCTGTTGGATGCTTGTGTCTATGGCTCCTTGTCTCTTCCTTTGGTTTTCTATATCCAGGATTGTCTCCCTTTGTGCTTTCTTTATTGTTTCTATTTCCATTTTCAAATCCTTTACCTGTTTGATTGTGTTTTCCTGTAATTCTTTCAGGGATTTTTTTGTTTCCTCTCTAAGGGCTCCTACTTATTCCCTTGTGTTTTCCTGCATTTCTCTAAGGGAGTTCTTTATATCTTTCTTAAAGTCCTCCATCATCATGATCAAATGTGATTTTAAATCTAGATTTTGCTTTTCTGTTGTGTTGGGATATTCAGTGTTTGCTTTGGTGGGAGAATTGTGCTCTGATGATGCCGTGTAATCTTTGTTTCTGTTGCTTGGGTTCCTGCACTTGCCTCTCACCATCAGGTTGTCTCTGGTGTTACCTTGTTCTGCTATTTCTGACAGTGGCTTGACTGTCCTATAGGCCTGTGTGTCAGGAGTGCTGTAGACTTGTTTGCTTGTTTTCTTTCAGCCAATTATGGGAACAGAATTTCTGCTTTCAGGTGTGTAGTCATTCCTGTCCACTGGCTTTCAGCTGTTCCTGTGGGCATGTGTCCTGAGTCCACCAGGCATGTCACTTGGAGCAGAAAAGTTGGTCTTACCTCTGGTCTCGGGCCTGAAGTCACTGCTCAGACTTTGGTTTCAGCTCTCAATGAGGGCAGCAGCCAGAAGGGCCTGCCCCTACTTCTGGGTCCCTGTACGCTGGGGGCCCTGATGGCACTAGGTGTTTTCCTCTAGAGTCAGAAATGTGGGCAGAGAGTAGTCTCCTCAGGTTTCCCAGGCATGTCTGCCCCTCTGAAGGTCTAGCTCTCCCTCCCATGGGATTTGGGTGCAGGGAACTGTTTGACCGGGTCAGTTCAGTTCAGATCTGGGCACAGTCTGGACTGCAGGGCTCCTGCAGCTTGACTGCCAGTTAGGTCTTTTCATATCTCAGATTTCCTTGAATTCCAGAAGTTTTTTTAGATTTAACATTTTCTTTGAGTTATATACCAGTTTCTTCTATGGTATCTTCTATGCCTTATATTCTGTTGATGATGCTTATGTCTATTGTTCCTGTTCTCTTTCCTAGGTTTTTCCCTCTCCAGGATTCCCTCAGTTTGTGTTTTCTTTATTGCTTCTAATTTACTTATTTCTTTCACCTATTTAATGGAATCTTCCTGAATTTTTTTAAGGGAAGTATTTGTTTCCTCTTTAAAGGTCTCTTTTAGGTTGTATTTTCCTGTATTTCTTTAAGGGATCTATTCATTTCTTCTTTAAAGGATTCTATGTTCATTATAAGATTGGATTTAAGGTCATATTCTTATGCTTATATTGTGTCAGGATATCCAGGGCTTGCTGTAGTGGGGTGGCTGTGTTCTGAAGGTGTCCTAATGCCCTGGCTTTTGTTGATTGTGTTCTTATGCTGGCCTTTAGCCATGTGGTTATCTCCAGATGTTCCTGATGTAGCAGGCATTGGGAGGGGATGCCTAACCTAGATTATCCTGGTGCAGTGGGCCTATGGTGTGTAGGCTTGGCCTGGACAATAGAACTCAAGGGACAATGCAAGTCCCCCAATAGCTGAATGTGCCCCCAGTTATAGGGCTGGAGGAAACTGGAGGGGAAAAGAAGGCAGGCAGAGAGGTAGCAGAACAATAGAGCTTTGAGGGGACTGCTCACCCAGAGGACTTGTTGGGCAGGAGAATGGTTGCAGGGAAGGGATATCACCTGTATGTTTCCTGTTGAGCAGGTCTAATGAAGGTGGAAGGAGAGGTTGGGGTGACTATCACTAGAGGAATCTTTTAAGTCATTTCTACGTCCCTCTATAGGATCAATTTTTATTTTTAATTTACATAGAATTTTTGTTTGGTCGGTTGACTTTTTATTTGTTTGTATTTCTTGAGAAGAAAGAAAAAGAAAAGCTAAGCTAAGCCCATGTTTGTATTATTCTGATATTCCTTGTATTATTCTGATATTCCTTTAAGAGGCATCAAAGAGTTTTACTTTAGCATAAAGTCTCCTACAATAATCTGCATGCTTCTAAATAAAGGCAGGACAATGAAAGTAGACAAAAGAAGGAGTGCAAAGATGCAGGTGGAAAAAGGAGGGGAGAAATGTAAAGCAATTTAATATGGCATTTAAAACACACAAACACACACACACACACACACACACACACACACACACACGGCACTGAGTGCTCTTGAGAGCTCTACTGGTGTTGAGTCACCTGATTAAGTTGACTCACCTATTCCAGGAAAAGCAACCCAGCCTCTAGACACATAGAAACCATGGCAAACATTTATTTATATTTAGGCAATACTTCTTGAAAACCTAAGATTAATACCATCATGGCCTTGTCTTCCAAGATTCCAAGAGCACCTAGTAGCAAGGAACATGTTCACATAAGCTAATAATGACAATTTGCAATGAGGAAGACTGTGCTCAATGCTTACTTTCCAAATTTCAGTCACTGATTCAGTGAGATAGATGTTTAATTCCTGTTCATGTATCTATTTGATCAACTGGCAGCTTTGTGCTACAAGACAATCCAAGATCTAGGTTCATTCCAACCCATGGCTTCAACACCTTCAACACGTGACTTCCAGAGTTATATTGAGAACACAAATCTCCATTGAAGCAAGAGGGATGCTTCAGTCATTGTGTGCATTTGCTGTTCTTACAGAAGAACTAGGTTCAGTCTCCAACACCCACAGATTTCTAACCCCGGACAATTCTAGGACATGAGGATTGGACACCCTCTTCTGGCCTCTGTGGACAACCACAAACTTATTAACATACAGGTGCACAAATGCACAAAAATTAAAACAATTTTAAAAAGAATACAAATAACCAATGTTAGGGGTAAAAGGAAATATTATTCCCATAGATTCCATAACCATCAAAGGGCAGTGGATAAACATTGTGAAAACCAACAAATACAACTTGGATGAGAGAACGAATCATGCATAAAAAGAAAACACAAACACCTTACTAATATTGACACAAAACAGTTTAAAAGAAAAGTCCTGGATAGACCTACTGCTATTAAGTAAATTGAAGTTACTATTCAAAACCTGCCCATAAATAAACTCAAAGCCCAGCATATTATAGTGATCAAATTCTAGTAAATATTTATGGGAGAAATAACTCCATGAACACTTTCAGAGACTAGAGGAGACCAGGACACTTCCAAACTCATTTTATGAAACCAACTTAACCTTAATACTCAAACAAAAAACACTATAAAAAATGAAAATTACAAAACTTCTCTGGGCTTCATCTCATTCCAGCCAGCTAAAAGAGGAAAGAGAAGTGATATGTTTGTATGAGAGGAGTTCTTGGGGGCCGGGCTTGAAGATAGAGTGTTATATATTCATTCACATTCTTTTAGGTAGATTCCAGCAAGATTTCTACACACAGCAGACAAGGTGGGGCAGTGTAGTCTGTGTGCCCTCAAAATAAAAACAAACTGCATCTGGTTGAAGCTAGCAACATAATGCCATAAGTTAAAATGAAATAAGATATCCTGATGGGATAATCTAGAGCAAGGGAAAGACGGAAGGAAGGAAGGAAGGAAGGAAGGAAGGAAGGAAGGAAGGAGTAGATGAATGAATGAATGAATGAATGAGTGAATAAATGAGTGAGTGGGTGAATGAATGAATGAATAAATGAGTGAATGAGTGAGTAGTAAATGAATGAATGAGTGAATGAGTGAGTGAATGAATGAGTGAATGAGTGAGTGGGTGAATGAATGAGTGAGCGAGTGAGTGAATGAGTGAGTGGGTGAATGAATGAATGAGTGAGTGGGTGAATGAATGAATGAGTGAGTGGGTGAATGAATGAATGAGTGAATTAATGGGTAAGTGAATGAGAGCGGATGAGTTAATGAGTGAATGAATGAATGAGCTTATGAGAGAGTGAATGAATTTATTAATGAATGAATGAGTGAATGAGTGAGTGGGTGAATGAATGAATGAATGAATGAATGAGTGAGTGGGTGAATGAATGAATGAGTGGATGAGTGAAGTGAATGAATGAATGAATGAATGATGAGTGAATGAGTGAATGAAAGAGCTGTTGGTTCCTCCTATATATGAACTCCCTTAAAACTTTCTTTCCCTAGTTCCAGATGAGGAAGTAAGTATAGCAAAAGGGCCTCTAATTTACGAGTCAGTAATGCACTCTGCTCAGAGGTAGCTTGCAGCTGACAGTTGGGTGTGTACTCACTTTCCTGGTGGGACTTGGCAGCAAGCCTGGCCTAGAATTAGGCATCTTGGTTGCAGTTCTATGCTAGGGTAGGAGAATCCTTCTGTAGTCATTTAGCCCACCCCCAACCCAAACTGCCTTGCTTTGTTTCTCTGAGAGGGTGGGGACAGGAGGGACTTGGGGAAGCCAAAAATACATCCGAGTTGGATTTTATGACAAACATTGTGTGGTCTGCCTGTGTACATGAAGAGCTGGTAGAGTTTGTTTTAAACGATAGGAACTTGCCTTATTCAAATGGAAGCCACATGCCTCCTCGTCACTTATTAATGCTCCCACATTCTCTAGATCTGTTTTCTCTTATTTACATTCCTTATGCTACTATTTTTCTTCCTTCATTTCCTGGCTTACCACAATATGCCCTATTTCCCTCTAAAGAGCTCAAAGGAAGACACGCCTTCAAGCAGTTTCTGAGCATGGCCCAATCTAAACTGTCATTCTTTTAAACACCAGTAGCCAGCTATGGAAAAGAGGTGTTCATAGATTACGATGGTCAAGAGAGTTGGTGAAGGACTGTGCCCTGCCCACCTGTCCTCTAAGCTCTGACCCCATTTAATGGCCACCTGGTGGCATCTGTGAGCCTGATGAGTTAGAATTTCTACTAATGTCCCTATCCATCACCAGGACCACCTCTATCCTAAAACTTTCTCTGTCCCAGAGTCCCTGAGACTTTATAACCACTTTGCATGCATAGCAGAGCCTCAAAAGGTCTTCCTAGGCTCAGGATAATAGCCTTCTTGATGCTACACACATTTCTTTCTGGTGGTGAGATTATCCTCATGAGATACTTGTCTTCAAAGTCAAGTTGAGCACTGAACTTGTCTTTTATTATTTCTAGTGTATATTAGGTTCCTCCCAGCTAAAGTTTAAATTCCTTGTAAGAAAAACAATGTAATGTTTTATAATTTCCACAGCCTCATGTATGGCCCTATACATAGTTGATACTCAATAAAATAGGTAGTTTCTGGTTTGTTAATGTTATTTGGTCGGCTGGTTTCTGATTAGGGTAAATCCCGGGTATATCCTCAGACTAGAAAGCAAGCATTTCTGAGAAAGACAAAAATATCCACCTTCTGTATCATTAAATGCCAGCATTTTAATGGTGTGTTTCCTATAGTGTTTAGATTAGGAGAAATTACTAAAAAGAGGTCAGTACCGAGAAGAAGAGAGCAGGAAAAAGGAATCTCTCCCCTGATAGGGGTTGTGGTACAGTAAGAGATGCCGGACCTTTTCCTTATATTATTTTTACTACGATTATCAGGGCTCAGAGAACAAACAGAGACATTGTTGCTAGCACAGCTAAAAGGCCTTGGGGATGGAGGAAGACTGAAACTAAGCCTTGAAAGCTAAGCCTTGAAGGAATACACTTTGTGTTTGTCAGGGTTCTCCGCTAGAGTAACAGCTTATAAAATGAAATTGTGTGTGTGTGTGTGTGTGTGTGTGTGTGTGAGAGAGAGAGAGAGAGAGAGAGAGAGAGAGAGAGAGAGAGAGAGAGAGAGAGAGGTGGGGTGGGGAAGGGAGGGAGGGAGGAAGTGAGGGGGGAAGAGGGAGGGAGGGAGGGAGGGAGGGAGGGAGGTGCAGAAGGGGATTTATTAGAACGACTTTCAGGTTCCGGTTCAGCTAAATGATGGCTAGCTGTGAACAGTAAGTCCAAGAATCCAATAGTTGCTCAGTCCACGAGGCTGAATGTATCAGCTGATTCAGTAGACGCTGGAAACTAAAAGATGTTGGCTCCAATGCCAGTGAAAGAATGGGCATGCCAGCAAGGTGAGGAGGGCAAGCAGGCCAAGCTTCCTTCTTCTGTGTCCCTCTACTTCCAGCAGAAGGCACAACCCAGGTCAAAGGTATGTCTTCCTCACTCCAGATCCAGATGAGAAGGGAATCTTCCTACTTCCAACTAAGCAAAATAAATAAAATAAAATTCCTCACTTGTATGCCCTCCATTTTTAGGTTTTAGTTAATTCCAGAGGTAGTTAAGTTGATAACCAAGAATAACTGTCACACAGTGAAAGCCAGGCATGGGATAGAATGTCATTATAGATGTTCATGCTGGGGAAGGCTGGGTAGTGAGGAGACTACTGTCCAGCCCTGGCTCTACTCACCATTTTCCTGTGCAGTTTCTTTGTGAGATCAAGTGTTGTTGGATCAGTTGGAACCTAAATCTTTGTAACTTCAGTCTGAGCACAGGATCTCCTCCTTCCTCAGATGGACAAATAATGCACTCATCACAGTCCACTCTTATATTTAAGAGTCCTCAGTTGTTTATAAAATGGTCTCTCTACACTTCATTTTGAGTTATCTGAATAAATTGATGGAATAGGAGATTATATATATATACATATATATATATACATATATATATGTTTTTTACAAGTTTGGTTTATGCAATAGGGACAAGGTAGTTTAATATGACCACCTGTTGCTAGAGAAACTGAGAAGCCAGAAGCTACTCAGTCTATGACACTGAGTGTTTTTGTGGTCCCAATCTGGCATAGAAGGTCTGAAAAATTCTTGTCTTCACTGCACTTTGGAAGACTGAAGAAAGCTCGGTTCCGACCTCAGGGAAGGACGGAAGTGACAGCCGCAGCAGAGTAGATGCACTCGCTGGCAAAAAGAAAAGGCAGACAAGCAAGCATCCGAGTTTCCCCTGGGACCTCTTTGTACCTGGGCCACCAGTATAAGGGACCATCCACCTCGTTCCATGTTAGAAATTTTCATGCAAAGCAGTGCAGAAAGCACCTATGCCTGTGACCGTAGTACTCAGGAGGCCAAGACAGGAGGATTTATATGTTTATCCTGAGCTACATAGTGAATTCCATACCAGTCTGTGCTGGGATGAGACCTTGTCTCAACAAAAAACAAAACAAAACAAAACACAATGGTGGTACATACCTTTAATTCCAGCATTTGGGAGGCAGAGGCAAGCAGATCTATGAGTTCAAGGGCAGCCTGGTCTATAGAGGGAGTTCCAGGACAGCCAAGGCTACACAGAGAAACCCTGTCTCACTCTACCCACACCCACCCCCCCCCAAAAAAAAAAAAACAGAAAATTTTTAAAAATAGAAAAACAAATCTCTCACTAAAAAATCAAAGTTAAGAATAATTTAGCTACTATACCACTAGGGTTACCAAAAGTTAAAAACATGCCAGGCACTGGGACACACATGTGAAAGGGAATAGTGCACAAAGTAAAGATCGTCAAAATGAAGTAGTATCTGGGACTTCAGAAGAAATCTAGACCAAAAGGAGCTTTCTACCTCCTGTATAAATCTTTCAGAACCCTGACTCATGATCTGAGGAAACTCAAAGAAAAGGGCCCATATAGAGAGGAACCAGGTTTGGTTAGCCCCAGAAGAGCGTCACCCAACCAGCAGTGTGGGTGAGCTATTGGGAAGCACAATATCCAGTCTCACTCAGGGCACCTTCCCTGATATTACGAGAGGAGGCAAGCCATCATTCCCAAGGGGACTACCTCAGCCTTAAGAATCTCAGTGTGCTAACGTATCAGTCAGATAATACAGTCAGTTCACTGACATAACACTAAAACATCTTCCTCCTTTAAAAGATTGGGCTTCTATAAAAAGAGAAAATATGGGGCTAAAGAGATGGTTCAGCAGTTAAGAACATTGGCTGCTCTTCCAGACATCCTGAGTTCAAGTCCCAGCATCCACATGGCAGCTCACACCATCTGTAAGTCCAGCTCTAGGAGTTTTAATACCTTCACTCAGATACATATGCGAGGAAAGCACCAATGCACATAAAATAAAAATAATTTTTAAAAAAGAGAAAGTACTAGGCATGGTGGTAAGTGCCTGTGATCTCAGAACTCAGGAGGCTAATATAGGAAGACGATGAGTTCAAGTCCACCCTGGACTACAAAGCAAGACTGCCTCAACAATAGCAATGACAATGACGGTGGAGGAGGAGGAGGAGGAGGAGGAGGAGGAGAAGAAGAAGAAGAAGGAGGAGGAGGAGGAGGAGAAGAAGAAGAAGAAGAAGAAGAAGAAGAAGAAGAAGAAGAAGAAGAAGAAGAAGAAGAAGCTAAAGTGAAGACAGTGAGAACTCGTAGACACTACAGAGATCTTTAAAGGTAAGAAATCACACATTTCAGAGATTGAAGAACTCACTTTATCATCATAAAATAACATCTTATTTAAACCTGACCTCAGAACAAAGAGTACCAGCCAAATAGCCCTCTACTCATCAATTATGATAATTAATCTTAATTGTCAACTTGATGAAGTCTAGAATCACCTGGGAAACAGAGCTTCTGGGCATGCCTGTAGGGGATTCTTTTGTGGTTTAGTTGAGGTGGGAAAACCCATCCACTATGGGTGGCACCATTCCCTGAGCTGGAATCCTGAATTATATAAATAGAGAAAATGAGACGAACACAGCAATTCCTAGCTGTTTCTTGACTGCTTGGATGTAGTAGAATAGAGTCTAAGCCTTTGCATGTCTAACTTAATCCTAAGTTGTAACCTGTGTCAAGGTGGTTCAAAGAACCAGTGTTTCTTCATTGTGTTTGGTCCCACAGAAGAGTTCGAACACTTAGAAGGATTAGTAGCTATAAGGAGGTGGGCTTTGCCTACAGCTGAAACAGGTAACTCCTTTGCTGCAAACAGTGAAGCAATATAACCAGCTCCCTCAAGATCCAAATGACTTCTCCACTATAGTGGGCTCTCTTAATTTGAGCCATAAAGCAAAATAAACTCTTTTTTCCCTAAGTTGATTTTGTCAGGGTATTTTATCATAGTAACAGAAAAATAGCCCCCTTTATCTTATATGTAGGTAGGATCTACTACTCCCTCTTGGGGAGAAGACAGGGAGAAATATTGGGACACTAACAGATGGGTGTTCTTGACTGCTATCCTCTAGATCACTGTTTCTGATAATATATTGTGTACACAGTCACCTGAGAAAATTGTTTTGAATGTATTTTTTAATTGGATGTAATAGAACGGAGCCTGAGCCCTTATATGTCTAACTTAATCCTAAGTGGTAACCTGTGTTACCAGTCTTTAGAACACACTTTAAAGAGCAGGAAGTTGATCACCACATTAGTATGGATTTTGATGCTTCTTATAGACAACTCTATCCACACAGTCTGAGCCTACCACAAGGATATTCACCACCCAATCACCACTTTCTCCACCACTGTTGAGATGTCATCTCCATTAACATCGCCATCCCCAAAAGCTCCACCTCCAACATCACCATCACCTTAACTACACTCTCAACTTCCGCTGTCACATCTATCACCACCTACCACCAACATCTCCAAAACACCCGACCCTCCCTGTCACTCAGCATCGCTCTGTAGAGACCACCACAATCACTTCAATGGCACATCGTGTAATTCTCCAAACTGACTCATCTTTGGCATTCAAGAAGTGACTCGACCAATGGGTAAGATTGAGGACACTATGGTAACTGAGGACTATTGGTTCAATTAGCACTGCCATAACAACAGGGAATACTGGATCCTCAAAGAGGGAGCCCATCTGACCCAAACAGCTAGCACACAGAAGGAGATCCAAGAAGGCGGCAGGTCCGAATGATAACAGTATTCCTGTCATGAGACATTTGCCAAAATAGCCACCTTCACTTTCTCATGCTTGGTCCCACAGAAGAGTTCGAACACTTGGAAGGATTAGAAGCTATAAGAAGGCAGGCTTAGCTTATAGCTGATATAGGTAACTCCCCTGCTGCATACAATGAAAAACTGAAAGCTAGGATTTGTTTCATTTCCCCCCACCCCCAACATTTCTGGGATGAGCTGCCATGGTGAATATGCCCTTCATCCTATGCAATGACCAATCTGCCCAAGTGGTAGCAGCATGAAGTTCAAAATTTTTCTGGTTTAGGTAAGGGTGATCTGTAAGGTAAGGGTGGTCTGTACACACAGCGTGGGCAACAGTTCTCCCCTTCTCTAAGTCTCCC
Organism: Rattus rattus; assembly: GCF_011064425.1. Lineage (NCBI taxonomy): Eukaryota > Metazoa > Chordata > Mammalia > Rodentia > Muridae > Rattus > Rattus rattus. The sequence continues at coordinate 172,821,522 of NC_046156.1, read as the reverse complement.
AAGGCAGAAAGGCTGGGAAGGCATCAAGAGGGTCCCACTGATGGGAAGCTTCAGAAGTGATTACAATGAAGTTCTCTAATTGCTTATGTGTTTTATTAAGTAGATCCCATTAGAGTCTAAAATCACATGCCATGTTTAAATGTTATTTCAGTAAACTATACAAAACTGTAATTCTCCAGGAGCGGGATGTGGGAGGGGGGTGCCATCAAATAAGGAACGATATGAAATGAAATCTTTCCCCTTCTTTGCAAGACAGATGTTATTTTTGGCTCCGCTGTATAATGCATTCCATATTCTAGTCCCCTTTTAAGCAAGCAGTACGAATAGCACATGCTTGCCTACGGTGCACCAAAAACCATTATCAGGGAAACTTATTTTTACTAACACTGACAACCCTTCAGGTCCCTGGTGCAGAAAAAGCCCAAGCTGTCAGCGACAAAGGGAACCTATTATGCCAAGGTAGGAGCATCGTTTTTTCATCCATTCAAAGTGGTTCTTTGATTGAAATGAAGCTGTGTACTTCCTTTAGAACCTGCCCTGAGGGCTGACAAATGATTTTTACCCCCTCTCTTATCTTTCCTGTGGAGCTCTTGTCCTTTCATACTGACAGATATATTATAAGATTTGGGTTTTCTTTTCCCTCCTTCTTTAGAAAAATGAAAGCAAACATGACACAAACTTCCATAGAAAAAAGAAATACTTCATCTCACCAACTGGATAGTCTCGTTGTATTTACCTCAAGCCGGGTGGAAAGTTTAATAATGTGCAAATACCAGTCAGAACTAACTATCTCTGGGGCAGAAAACCTAACCTCTGTATTGAATGATGATGACAGGGATACAACCGGAGAAGACGGAGGTGCACGGACTGAAAGTGGCTTAAGCTTGCCAGTATGAGGAGAAAGACAAATGATCGTCATGAGGTAGACTTACAAGTCAGTTCTTTATGAGCGAGAAGCTGATGTTCACTTAACTAATTTGGCCCCAGCCAATTGGGAGAGCTCTCAGGGGTCTATGAAGGCATTCATTTTATTTTTATTTTTTTTTAAAGCCGGAGGTACTGCCTGCTTAGATAAGAGCTGTCAAGTACTACAAAAGCAACAACACTTGGGATCTTGTATCCCAGGATTCCTTATAAGTTTAAGGAAAGTTCTGGAGCCCTCTGAGCTGCTCTTTGCAATGAAAGAAAGTAGTGATTATGAGTACCCAAGGAGCTAAAATTCTCTCAAAGTCAAGGAAAGAAGTCAGAAAGTAGGGAGTAATAGTTATTTCTTTTTCCGACCATCCACATCTGAGAGTCCACCTACCACCTGTTTTCAATACAAGACTGGCCATCTTAGAGTCATGAAGGGTAGAGTGTGGCCCTGGAATGGTTAATCTTGATTGACAACCTGATTGGCTCTGGAATCAACTAAAGAACATGCCTCTGGACAAGTCTGTGAGGGAAGTTCCAGGAAGAATTAACTTGAGAGAGTTAATTCTAGACTGGATGACACCTTCTAGCAGGACCGCAGATATAAAATCGGTCTGTTTATGTCTTCTCAGTTGTGAGCATGTCTATCCTGTTGTAGCCATAGCTGCCCTTCTTCCCTGACACCAGAACCTACTTTCTTCAGTCTTTCAAAGGGAACCGAAGGCCAGCAGTTCTCCAGACATCCTCCAGTCCTCAGGCCTGGGTTGGGATTGCTGAGGCATTGACTTAATAGATTAAGCATCCCCTAGGTTCTCGGCCTCTCCAGCAGCACATAGCCATTGTTTGACTACCCAGCCCCCATCATGTAAGCCAGTACTTTAAATCTCCTTTATAATATACGTCTATTATATTGTATGTGACACTATAGAGGACTCTAGTAAACCTCATGATTCCCACTCTCCTCTACAGACCTGGCAGGAGGAAAATATTGGATACAACATGGTACTGTGCTACAAGCAACCAATCTTTCTTGCTGATGGTTAGAATCCACTGACAAGCAAAGCCTAGTTGGTGGTAGGTCATTTATAGCTTAAGAAGACAGTTTAAGGACACAGCAAAGACTTTCATCCCAAATACTTGTATTTCTTTCTGCCTGTAGAGTTGAGACTTCGCTTGACTCCTAACAAGGCCTGGGAGCTGATGAATGAATATATCAGCTTTCTTGTCCCTGGGTAGAACCATTATGCATGTTCTAGCCAGTGTCTCAGAGGCACTGCAATGGGACTGTCCCCAACATAAAGCACTCATCAGTGTTCCTTTCATTTTTTATTCCTTCCTTGTGTCTTCTCACTGCTTATGCTCTGAGCCAACTTCCCAAGTGGACAAACCCTGAAGTCTTATCTCCAAGGCTGCTTCTGGAGGGGTAGCTGAACTAAGACATCAGCTGTGAGCAACTCCAGGTAATAGAAAGCTACTTTAGTATAGGATCTGGTATTAATGGGGCTAGAACAATAGTTTTCAACCATTCTACTCCTGCAAGCCTTTAACACAGTTCCTCATATTGTAGTGACCTCCAACCATACATTTATTGTCATTGCTATTTCATAACTGTAATTCTGCCACTGTTATGAATTGTAATAAAAATAGTTGTGTTTTCCAATGGTCTTAGGTAGTCCCTGTGAAGGGGTTGTTCAACCCTCAAAAGAGGTTACAACCCACAAGTTGAGAACTGATGGGCTGGAGAGATTGGCTCAAAGGTTAAGAGCCCTGGCTGCTCTTCCAGAGGATCCTGGTTCAATTCCTAGCAACCACATGGCACCTTGTAATTCCAGTTCCAGGAGATCTGGTGTCCTCTTCTGGCCTCCATGGGAACCAAGTATAGATGTGACAAACAGACACACATTCAGGTAAAACACTGAACACATAATAAAACTAATAATAAACTAATATATAGAGAAAACATAGGAAAATACACTAAAAAAAGAATCTCGTATCAAGCTCCATATTGCTAAATCTTGACTGTGAACTCAATGTTGATCACTGAGGAAGCAGTACGGGAGACTAATCTAGATGAGGCTAATGAAGACCTTAAATGTGGATTATACCATGCAATGGATTAGGATTTAGGACTGAATACAAGAGAGGAACACAGACGAGTCAAAGCAGTCATTCTCTGTCTTGATTGCGGGCACAGCCTCCTTATGCTGCCTACCTTCCCTGTCATATGGACTACATTTCTGTGAGCCAAACTAAGCCCTTCCTACCTTACATTGACTTTGTCAAGTAGATTGTCATAGCAGAGACAAGTATCTCATACAAGATCATACCCTATCACACGACTAAACACCCCCCCAAATAACAATGGCACAGTAGTCTACCAAGGTCTGAGAGAACACCTACAGCCGCAGTCTTGATTTTCAAGGGTTGGGAACACGTTTATTTGGCAAGTACTTATCCCAGACTTTGAAATTCAGCCTGAATATGTTCTATGCATGCTGCTAGCTTCTTATAGGTAGATCTTGAAGTAGCAGTTCATATGTGATTAGAAGAGTAATCGATTCCCTCAACCTAGAAGATTTTAGTGAATTAAAAGTTCACAGCAGACACAGCCCTATATATAAATATTTGTCAGCAATAGACAGAGAACCAAGCTGTTCCGGCTTCCTGTGCTTTTCAGAGCATCACCTTCCCCTTGCAAGAAGCATTCACCTGAGACTAATGGATAGCATTGCATAACAGGACTCAGCTGGCCCGCAGGGACTTTGTGAATCAGCTGCTGGACAATTGACCCTTTAGGGCTTTATAGTTAGATGTGCTGGGCCAGCTCCTACCTGCTTAACACTGAGAATATCTCTTTCCAAATCCTGACTCAACAATGGCTTCACGGTGGTAGTTTGTCCATAATGGTAATAATCATACACAGAAATGAATACACTATATTGATGTCCCAGAAAACATGTTAGTAAATGTTTGTGAGTGCATTGTTACCTATCCATGAGAACTTACTAACTTTTCATAGCCTGGTCGCGTATACGAAAAGTGTCCCAAAAATATATTCAAGTTTCCTACTTACCTGAATACCGCTATTGTTCCTATCATAATAATCACTTTATGAAATAGTAGAGCTTCTAGTAACTTCCAAAGAATATAGCATATGAAGTATACATCTCAAGGATCCTTTCACATAGGATATTAGTATTCTAATTAATACAATCAATTAATCATCGCAATATTGTATCTTAAACTAAATCTTATATGTATCCAAGTATGTATGGAAGCAGAGCAGGCCAGGCATAAGGCGAGGTGTCCCCAGACCTCACCTAGAAGCTTTCAAAGACGTCTTTCAACAACTATGTACCGATTATTCTATGTGAGCACCCATGAAAAGAGCAATGGGAAATCCAAAGGCAAGAAGAGAGAGGTTCTAAGACTCCATGTGAATAAAAACCTCCTACCCCAATCTCCTCCTGTTTAATCCTGGAGGCTGATGTAGAAGAAAAGATGTGATAGGGGACATTTGGCTCCAAAGTCAGCTCCCTCAAGGAGCTCCAGAGGCCACACAGACTCTAGTGATCAGATGGAAGGAAACGGCAATGGAGAGGAGGGAGGGAGGAGATGGGAAGAAAAAAAGCTTCTACAGGATGAGAAGCACCAAGTAGACTTCTCCTGTAGGGGTTTCTTGGTGGTCGTAGTTAGTAGGCACACTGGACTCTGGTTCCAAGTAAAGAATGATGCTTACTGAAGGCAAGAAGCACTTGTAGCATGACAAGCTTTAGAGGTTGCAAGATCCCTGGGTATAAGAAGGTTTGAGGGCTTCTGGATGGTTATCATCATAACCACGATGATAGTCATTGAACCGTGGTCCTCAGTGTCTGTGTCTGTGAAATAGAGAGGTTGAAAATTCTTACCCAGACATCTATCTCATCTTTGACACCAAGGAACTAATTAGTTTATGTCCCCAGGTCAGATGCCCAGCTCCCTTATAACTTCTCAGAGCAGCTGCCCCAGCCTGACTCTCTGCATCTGGGTATATAACCTCACCACTTAGCAGAGCCTTGCTTCGTCCAGCCTCTGCATTCATGCTTCTGGTACTTAGCACCTAATGCAATCCCAGCCCCTGTCTTGTATATCAATGATATGGGGAGGACACACCTCCATAGGAGCACAGGTCCGAGTCAGGGTAGAAATATTCCATCACACTGCTGCAGTGATGAAGCTGGACAATGCAAATGAACAGAAGCCGTGTGGTCATTAGGCAGAGCCAAAGATAATAGCGGGGAGTCTTGCTCTTTGAAGCTCCAAGTTCTTTTTTTTTTTTTTTTTTTTTTTTTTTTTTCCCGGAGCTGGGACTGAACCCAAGGCCTTGCGCTTTGCAAAACGCTCTACCACTGAGCTAAATCCCCAACCCCAAAGCTCCAAGTTCTAAAGTAGTTGAGGCTGGTAAGTTTGATGACTTCATAGACTCCTCTGAGTCCCAGGAATTTGACATTTAACCATTCGACTATAACAGGGATACAAGATCATGGAACTAACAATTGAGAAGCATGAGGGGGTATTAAAATGTAGGGCTCCATCATAGGTCAGAGGGATACCAAAGAAAAAGTGCTAAGTCATTCTACGATGCTGAAAAGGGCTAGCAAAGTGATTACATGGGTCAAAGTGACCCACACAATTTTCCTAGAGCCTTCTGTTTATCAAGAAGGAACCAGAAGAGAGGCACGAAACATACAGATGCAAACAAAAGCAGGGGTTCTCAACTCTCATTCACAAGTGTGGCCATGTGGGCACAGTTCATACACTGTGACGTGTACACACATTCGTACTCTGCTCTCAGGACTCATTCACAAAAGAAGGATTTCCCCCAAAGGGAAGAAACCCACAAGCCTTTTAATGTGTTTCTTCTAAATTTTGAAACAGAGTATTTACTTTGCAGTCCAAGGGTAGCCTTGAATTTGTGACACTCTCATAAGTGCTAGGATCACAGTATGTACCACGCCATCCAGATGCAGCCAAAACCAGATGAGGTATGTGCATTTTGGTATGTGCATGTGTATGTGAGAGTGTGTATGTACATAGGTACTTGTGTGTATGAAGCCAATGTCAAGTGTCTTCCCCTATTGCTCTCCACCCTATTTCTTGAGGTATGTTCTCTCACTGAACTTGGAGCTTACCAATCCAACAATCCAAGCAAGTTTCCTTCTCCCGCAGAGATCTACCTGCCTCTGCCCACTTCCCAGCATTGGGATTACAGATACATATGCTCACCTTTTTACGTAGGTGCTAGGGATCTGAACTCAGATCTTATCTTCACAGCAAGCACTTTACTGACAACCATCTCCCCAGCCCCAGTACAAGGTCTTGGATAGTACATTCACAAAAGGTCCAGACAGCTAGGGTTTATATGCAACCCTTAGTGTGGTGGTTCTCAACCTGGGGGTCTTGACCCCCACAGGAGCCACAAAGTAGACATTCTGCTTATTAGATATTTACAATTCATAATGATAGCAAAAAATACAGTTATGAAGTCACAACGAAATGTTGGGGGGGTCACGACAACATGGGGAACTGCATTAAAGGGTCATAGCATTAGGAAAGTTGAGAACCGAGAATGGCTGCTAGTGTGCCCCATTCCATAGACGATGTTTCAGTTAAGTAGCCTGTGCAAGTCAATAAAATGCCACCTGCTCCCAGTATAGTAAGTCGGGCTCAGTGGTCAGAGCCCTTGAGTAGTGATGAAGATGAATGGACACTGGACTTTATTAACTCCTGAGAGTGATATAAACTGAAAGGTGAACACAGAGCACAGAGAGAAACAGCCTGGAACACAGAACCAACACAAAGACCTTTGCAAAGAATAGCTTTGGGGTTGGTAGAGCAATTGCACTGTTTCTTTATTAATTCTTTGCAAACATTTCTTACTTTTATCTTTCTGAATTGTATCACTGCACATGCTTTGAGTTGATTTGCTCAGTTGGACCCAGCACTTTGACTTCAAAGATTAATTCATTTATTTTTTTATCCTGTTTGTTTTTCCTAATAAGTGCAATTATAATAACTATTTCTCCAAGTATGGTTATATCATTGGTTTTTAACATTTACTTTCGAGATTTTTTTTTCAATTTATTTCTTCAACTTAAGTGTTTCAAAGAAGCAGACTTATGGTTCAACTTTCGAGGATTAGGGTTCAAAGAGCATAACTGAAATTTTTGTATTGTTCCTCTGGTTTTAACTCTTATATGATCAGCAAACGTTGTCCATGTGATCTAGCTTTTCAAATGTGTTAATGAATGCACAATCAGTATCCCCGGGTTTTAATGTGCTCTTGAAAGTATAAACACTGTTCATTAGGTATATTTGTTAAGTCAAATTTACCTCAAATCATCATGATCTTTATTTTGATGTATTGTTTTATTGATTCATAACAATGTCTGTCTAAGCCCACTCTGACTGTGAAGCCATTTGCCCTCATGTTTTCTAACTGCATTTGCTTTATAGATTTAGAACCTATGTTGTCAGGGTCATAAAGGTTTGTTTGATTAATATACCCTCACATCAGTTTAAGTAACAACTGCCTTGTATTACCTTCAGTCTGACATTATTGGTGCCAAGCTTGTTCTATTTTGGTTCCCATTTTCCTTTTATACTTTTTTCCATTCCTTTCATTTCAACCTTTGGTGGCTTCGTATGCTTGCAGGAGAATGCAGGACATGTTGTTCTGGGCAGTGTAACCTCCAGCCTGTCTCCCGTTGAGTTGGATGAAAACAGACTGTGCTCTTCCTCAGGAAGAACTTAAGTCAGCCTCCCAGGATGGGACATTGATTCACCTGGGTGTCACAGCCACCAAAGGACCTTCCCAGCCTCTCCTCAGTGACTGACCCTGCCTAAAAGCAGACTCATTGGTTGTTCATTGCCTGGTGATACAAGGGGTTGAGGAGGGAGAGGTGTTCAGTAGACCTGAATGCTTCTGGTCAGATCCCTACCTAGTCACTCTGAAGGTGCCCTGAGACATCTGACATCCTTGGAATCTGTTCACCTTTGCAGAAACTATTTCTTACATGTGATTTAAGTTGTGAGTTCTTTTTGTCCTCCTCCTTCTCTTCCTTCTTTTCCTCCTCCTCCTCCCCCTCCTCCTCCTCCTTTTCTCCTCTCTCCTCTTTCTTTCCTCTCTTTCCTCTTTCTCTCCTCTCTCTTCCCTCCCCGACCCCTCTCCCTCTCCCTCACCCTCTCTCCTTCTGTTGGTTGGTTGTCTTGTTGAGACAGTATTTCTCTGAATAACCATTGACTGTCCGAGAACTATTTCTGTAGTCCAGGCTGACTTTGAACTCAGAGATCTGCCTACCTCTGCCCCATGTACTGAAACACCACTTGGGAGTTGTGACGCCTTGCCAAGCTCTTCTTCAATCTTGCTAAACTTTGAACATGCTAGATAAGCACTCTACCATTGAGCTATATTCTTGACCTTTTTACACTTAAAAAAAATTAGGGACAGGGCCCCACTAAGTTGTGCAAGCTAGCCTTGAACTTGTGATCCTCCTTCCTCAATCTCTGGGATAGCTAGGATTATAAGCATGAACCATCAGGCCCAGTTCCCAGCAACATTTTGCCATTCTCCTGTACTTAAGGTTGGTGAGAGAAGCTACAAAGATTTCTATAATGCTTACTTTATATTTCTAATTATTTCTTTAAGCCTAAGTGGGATTGTGGAGCAAAATATAAAAGCATTTTAGAAATCCTGATATAGACTGCCAATTGCTTTCTAGAAGAGTTATAAAACCTTACACTACCATCAGCAATCCTCTCATCAGAAACATTGCTTGTTGTTTAGGACAAAGGAGAAGTTGGATGTTGGAGTGAGCTTGGTAAAAGTATAAATGACTATTGGTGTAGTTCAGTTGGTAGAGTTTTGGCCTCTCTTGCACAAAACCTGGGCTTGATCCTGAGCACTCTATACATAATCTAGACACACTGACATCAGCCTGTAATCCCAGCACTCAGGAACTGAAGGAAGGGTGATCAGAAGTTCAAAGTCATCCTAGGCTACATAGGAAAACTGGTCTAGCCTAAGATAAATAAGACCAACCTCAAAGCATAATAAACTGTGCATATTTAAAGTATATAATTTAAGTTTTGACACATGTGAAACCATCATCATAATCAAGCTGATGAGCATGAAGAACCTCCAGTACGTCCTTCTAGCCTTTGCAGCTCCTCCCTCCCTGCCCTGCCTGACTCCTCCTCCTTTCCTCAGACAATCAAATCACGGGTTCTGATTTTCAGCACTGTTGAATACTTGTATTTTCTAAAACTTCATGTAAATAGAATAATACATAAATAACATAAGTCTCTAGCACTCCAGCCTAGTTCTTCTGAGATTTACCCACATTGGTGCATCTTCAATAGCTCACTCTTGTTGGTTGCCAACGGCATTTTTGCTATGAGAATGCACAGTTGTTGGGCTGCCTGTAATCCTACCACTTAAGAGCTAAGATGGGAAGGTCACATGTTCAAAGCTGACAAGAGTCACCTGAGTGGCTATCCCAAACATATAAAATAAAATAATTCATGCATTCACTTTTTTCTTCTCCTTTTCCTATTTTTTTTTTACTTAAATTCTTCCTTTTATCTAAAAAAAAACTTTTGGGAGTGGTAAAACCTAATAAAACATAGTTTAGACTATGTGAGGCGTACAGAAGAATACTGTTTAATATTGCTAAGCTCCTTCCCAATATTATGAAACACATTTTCATTCTGCAATTCTGAAACTCTATGCCCTTTTAACAGTCATGTCTCTTTTCGTCTCTTCCAAGTCTGTGGAAACTGCCGTTCTACTTTCTATTTTTATGAATTTGTCTACTGTGTTCCCTTTGCATGAGTCAAGTCCTGGAGTATTTACCGGGTTGTGACTCAGCACAATGGAGTATTTACTGTGTTGTGACTCAGCACAATATCCTCAAGACTCATCCACGTTGTGCTGACTGACAGGACTTCCTTCCTCCTGAAAACCAGGAGAGGGTTAACTCAGAGACTAATAGCCGGCTAGAGTGTAAAGGGCTGCTAAGCGCTCAGGTCTAAACAGGACAGCTACGTACTACCCTGCCCTGCAAGGCTCAGGAAACAGAGAAGGCAGAGAGAATGTGAGCCGAAGGATGACAAGAAACATTGTACGATGCTGTCTCCTGGACATGGCTTGGCCATTGCACCCATGAACTCAAAACAGCTAGGGCTATGAGCACAAGAGCTTTACAGCTGGGGCCCATTGGCATTTCAGCACAGACATGGGATGCGGCTCATGAGCTCCCTTTGACTCCCTTAGAACATTATAAGTAGATGGTTGCTAGAGGAGATGGAGTAATTTCCTCAGTGGTGTAGCCACTGACAAAGTGCCTATCCTCCAGTAAACCACCCCCACCCTTAGGCTCACGAATTCATCTTTTTCTTTTCTGCTATGTCCAATCCATCAATGCTATAGAATGCATCTTTCACCTTCCCTACTATAGCTCTCCATGCTCAAAGGGTGATCTGGACTTTTCTTTGGTAATGCTACTTGGATTTATTTGAGCTCATGGGCTAAGTTATTCTACCTGTTTTAATTTTAGAGTCTGCTAAACATTTTGTCAATTCTAGGCCAATATTGATTTTCTTTCTCTCATTGCATGTTGTTTTCCTATGGTTCTCAGGGCTGTTAACTATTTAAAAATGAGATTCCAGTTGCTGTAAGTTGCATGGTGTTTGGTGCCAGGTATTTTGGCTTTGATACTTTGGGGCTTTGTTCTGGGAAACAAATTACAAAGAAACAGTCTCTTTTTGCTGTCGCGTTCTCCTGTCCTTGGGAAGGACAGGAGCAGTATGTGGCCTAGAGCTAATTATGTCCCTCCTCTGAAGCAAGACGTCTGAGAGTATCCAGTGTCCCATGAACCACATGGCTCTGCAGTCTGACTGGGCGCAACAGGCACTCTCCCTGCCCTGTGTGAGAAGTAAGGGCCTTCCATGTGGCTCTTACCCTGCCATGGTAGTTTCCTCTCTTGAAAATGATTATCTCCTATGTTACGTTATGTCCTTTGTTTGGGGTAAGGGAGTAAGTCAAACCATCTTAGTCTATCTTGACAATAATGACAACCCTTTTTTTTCTTTTTGGTGTGAGTAGCTTTTCTTCCAATAACTCCACGGTTAAGCACAGAGAGGAAGAAAATCCCAGTGGTTGTAAGTGGGGACTTGGTAGCGTGGCAAAACCTATCCATGTAGCTGCTTCTTTAGTGAGCTCAGAAGTCCCAAGGGCTCTCTCCTGGTTCTTAGAGATTCGAGGGCCAAATTTAGAAGTCACAAGATCAAGCTCTTCTACCCTTGAAGAAACTCAGAGTCCAGATAGTTGTGTTACCTGCCCACGGTCACATAGATGACACCAAGACCAACCTTCCTAATGCTGCAACCCTTGAATATAGTCCCTTGTGTTATAGTGACCCCTCCTCCCAACCATAAAATCATTTCATTGCTATTTCATAAGTGCAATTCTGCAACTATTATGAATCCTAATATAAATATGTCATATGCAGGATGTCTGATATGGACCCCCAAAGGGGTCATGACCCACAGGTTGAAAAGGTCCAGACCATAAGATAAAAGGGAATACAGGGTGCATCTGAGTAAAGACTTCCTTGGCATGTATACCCTGTATTTTTAAGTTTCAATCAGTCTGTGACTGTAGCAAGAGGGAAAACCTAGGAATTCAAGTCCCCCAGCTTCACTCACAGTCCCTCTGCTTGGCAAAAACCAAACTAAATATGAGGAGCTCAGCGCTGAAGACCAGACTGAGCCCCCAAGTCCCAAGCAGGTATTATGTCTACACTTCCTTTCCATTGTAACATCTGAAATTTACTGGAGCAGTATTCCCAGCGATGCACCAGACATTTAAAAAGAGACTCCCCAAGAATAATGTGTTTGTGATTATTGGCAAATATTCCCGGGAACAAAAGGGTCTCAATCTCTCATTCACATGGCACAGATCCCATTTTCCCTTAAACTTCCTGCAGGAGAGTCTGACAGTGTTTAGGAAATGGTTGATCAAACAGAAGCCAGTGCTCTGAACCCCAAAGCATACGGTGAGACAGGAAGGACCCAGATGCCAAAAGCAGCTACCTCAGACTTCAGACGATGACATACTGGATGAGTCTGGATTTGCCACTCAATGAATCTCAAATTCCTTGATGTAAACAGTACTCATAGAACCTGCCCCTGCTTGCCTTCCCATGAACCTAGGGGCTATAGCTGTATTTAAAAACAATTTGTAAGTTACTTAGAGCTCCATAGAGATAGGATAACATATAAATACGTCGCACTACCATTGTTAAACATACTTAAATATGGTTAAACTCACTCACTCACATATATGCATGCTAACCAGACTTGAATATCTACAGTTTTACACTGAGAGGGATTACCTGAAGATTTCTTAGTGTTTTCTCCAGTCAGTTTTTCCAATTGCAGAACAGTTACATGGTCTAGAATCTCACTGTATTGTATTTCCATATAGCTAAGGACTTGGGATACATTTAGAACACCTTTTACATCAGGAAGAATTTTCATCACAATGTGGCTATTCCCCCCACCTACCACATAACAGTGTTTCTTTGGAAGCAATGCCACTGTGAGACTTCAATACAGAAAGTATAGTCACCCAGTGGCTGGTAGCTTTGTTTGAACTTCAAGGCTACTGTTTATGGCTGTCCCAGTGGAGATGAGCCTTTGAGGATTGGGCTGAATTGCACCACCCTCTCCATCATGTCTAGCTCCTTTGATACCAGAAGAAAACAGTGAGGTGGGGAGAAAGGATGGGAATTGTGAGCACAAAAGGGTATGAAAATATCCAGAACTTTTAGAAATATATATATATTTTTTTATTGAATTTCTGGACACCTGACTTGTCATATCAACACAGTTAATCAAGTTGAAAAGTATAACCAGGAGGTAAGAGGGAAATGAAAATACACTGACAACCTGGCCTAATGTACTTGTCAATCAAATGTTCTGTTCAATCAGAGGAAATGATAAGTGTAGATTTCACAGCTTTCATGTTTGTGAAGGGAACTTTCTTTCCTTGGGCTATAATGCCTGTGGGTGTCATCGCTGGCCTGGTAAAGAAGACAGGGTGCCCTCAGATTCACAGGATGATCTCCACCACCCCATCCCATCCCCCAAATCCTTTCACATTATAATATCCTGGATGAGGACTAAACATTCAGATGGTGCCATTTCTCATGGCTAGTGGCAAGTCACCATGAGGTCGCCCAACCCCACACAACCAAATCAGAGCCCAGAGACATTAAATAATATTTCAGAGGCCACCCAGCTAGCCATGACGGGCAGACAGAATAAAAACTTGAGGGTCCCTGACCCCAAGGTCAGCCCCTGGTTTTAGGTAACACTTTCTAGGGTGGAAGGCAGCTAGGTACACATGCTTGGTGTGTAGAAACAATCAAGCTGCACAAACCCCTACAAGAGCCGAAAGCCATGCGCTTAGGGACTTCAGAGGTGCATGCGTACTTCTCTCTCTCTGCTCCGTTCCTGTCACCACAGTTTGGTTTTAAACTGATGAATTAAGTGCAAGGCTAACAACTTGTCCTGTAAAAAACTCCCCATGCCCCAGCGGGGCAACTATAAGGCGGAAGGATCAGGGTGTCTGCAAGATGCCACAGGGTGTTGTTCGAGACACTGATTGGTGACAACTTGCAGGAAACTACAGCAGGTTAAGGGCTGGGAAAACATCTGCCTCCTGTGGAGATAGTGACAGCCCCCCACGAGCCTCAGACACAACCCAGGCCCTTCGACTCCCAGCTGAAGAAAGTATCTTATCTCCCAGAGGAGGTGCCTCTGGGGAATGGGGTCACCCAAACAGGGTGACCCCAGAGAAAATAATTAAGAATACATTTGACAGCAATTTGTAGTTAGAGCTCCCTCCTGTTCTTAGTCTCAGGAATAGATTTCTAAAGTGCCTTCCTGGCAGAATGAATTTTCACTGACCGTTCCTCTGATCCGGGGTTGAAGGCAGGAGAAAGTCGGTGATCTGAGACAAGCCAGCATCCGTGCATTACCCTGGAAAGAGGTTTTTGTCGGTGCTGTTTTAAAAGCAAAATGATTTGCCTTCCTTCTGATACAGCCCACTTCCCACCCAAGTCTTTATCCCATGAGGCAGAGGGCACAGTACTCTTAATAAACTTCAAAAATAGTCATTTCCCATCCATATTATCTGTACTGGGTACTGTAAATGAGAGGAATTTTAAGGGCCGTATACTAGAAAAGCAACACATGACGTGCCCTAGCCAGTTTTCGAAGAGAAGAGGACTTGGCGCTCCCAACTCTTCCCTTGTGCTTCTCTTGTTTCAACAGACATTTGCTGCGTGCTTAAAAGACAAAAGAAAACGTGGTCAGCCATGCCCCGGCTCTGAAAACTTCTGGCTCAGAAATGACATGCGTCCTTTCTGTTCACATTCCATCAGACATCTAAGCAAGTCACTAGCCATGACCAATTTCAACAAGCAGGCATGAATTACCCTCTCAGAGAGAGAGCATGAAATACTCCTGAACTCTAAGATGTCCTCCATGAGATCCCAAGACCAGGCTTGGGATCCTCCAGGAAAAACAGCAGCCACACTGTCTTCTTCCACCCAAACTGGAAATGTCCTGAAAACGTGTACACTGACAAAGAAGGCAGGCCTGGCATGGAGGCTAGAAATCCACGAGTCCTTTAAGCAAATGACCTGGAATTTTCCACATATACCAAATGTTCAACCAGATGGAAACATCTGTTTGTAAGGACGAAACACCACCAAAGCACCGTGTACACCTGCCCCCTCTAGTCTTCTTGAGCCCAGAACTAGGGTAGCCATGTTTCTTCTACTCATCTTCCTGTGCACACCTTTCCACTCCTTAAAATAAACCCATGGCTTTGTTTTAAATTTTAAAAAAAAAAATCAGCCCTCACCCATCCTTCAGTGTCAGGCACTGTTTTTTCTTAGCGCCCTTGAGTCTCCCTGCTTCTTCTAGGTCATAACACCCTCCCATGTGATCCACTATCTAGACAGCCCCTCCTGCCCTCTTCAGGTAGTCTCCTCTCAGTAGAGCAGCGGTTCTCAAGCTTCCTCTTTGTGCAACCCTCTCCTCACAATGTGGTGACCCACAACCATAACATTATGTTGTTGCTACTTCGTAACTACTACTAATTGCTACTGTTGTGAACCATAATGTATCACTCTGATATGCAGGATGTCTGATATGGGACCCCTGTGCAAAAAGGTCATTCAATAGCCCTAAAGGAGTCAAGACCCACAGGTTGAGGACCACTGCTCTAGACCTTGCTTTGTTGTGATTGTCTTAGTTTTCCTTGACCCTCCTCTCAGCAAGCCATTGCTTAGATTACTCATTTGACAAATTCCTGTTGAAGTCCTCAGGCACTGTGTAAGTTGCTGGGAACATAAAGGCAATAAAATAATTGATGTATCAGAGAGGGAAAGTAAAGAGACAAGGAAAATAAACTCCGAGGTCTGAGAGGTGCTAAGAGACACAAATAGGGAAAGTAAGGATTAAAGAGAGGACAGTTTTATTAACGTAGCCAGGGAAATTGCCCCTAAAAGGGGACACATCCCTGTGAAGTCAGAACTATGCTTCCTAGAGGCGGGGAAACACCAGGAAATGAATACAAAGTACAAAGATCTTGAAGACAAAATGTCATAACTACAGTAGTTATGATTTACTTTTAGTACTTTGCATCTTATCTCATCGCTACCAAATATCAAGTAAAAAAATGCATTTGCCTTATCTGATTGCTACACCTTGTTCCTCAAAGGTGTTGCTCCTAAAGGTATAGGACGGGGGTTTTTAATTCCGTGTGGAACACTGAATTCCCTGGCTTGGCCTGCCGCCGCCTAGCACCTGTCAGGTCCTTGACCGTGAGAGTTTGTAGAATGAATGAAAAAGCGATGGTTAAGTGCATGAATAGTCAAAGGAGCTAGATGATGACAGACCACAGGTGGTGTCTGGGCCCCACCCCTGTACATTCAGAACTTATCTCCACATGCTAAAAGCTGCTGCCCTACAAATCTCCACCAGAGATATTGGCCGCGGTGGCGGTGGTGGTGATGGTTGTTGTTGACCGAGATAGCATGTTTGGCTAATGAGCTCCAGAGACTCAACGCCTCAGCCCTATCTAGGTAATTGGCAGGGAATCTTAAGAGGAACCGCTGCAGCTCTGCCGTTCTTCAAAGGGGCAATCTCTAAAGTCAGCACCATATCGAGTCTGAAAAGTCCCCTTCCCTTAGTAACGTTCAGAGGCCTTCTGGATTATCACACAGAGAAGAAAGGGAGGAGATTCTACTTGTGTAGCAATGTTCGCTACTAAACAGCAGGCAACGGCAGGGGTAGCTGTCTACAAGAGACTTATCCACCTCCAACACAATCCCGGGTGCTGAGGTAAGAAATCCTGCCTCGAGGCCCCTGTCCTACACAGCCTCTCAGCATTTCCCAGCTCCCGTTGCTCAAGGTTTGCTACGCACCAGTTAACCCACTTTCTTCCCTGCCCTGTCCCACTTCCACACCCTCAGGGGGTGTTTCCTAGGATCAACTACCAAACAAATGACTTGCCTTCACATTCCGTTTCTAAGGGAACCTTTACCATGACCATTCCTCAAACCTTGTCTTTCTCAGCAAACACCCACTCTCTTTGAGCCTTGGAGCTGCCCTCGGAGGCCCCGGAAAATAAACAGTTCTCAGAGACATCTGAAACAGACATCAGGGAGTCAAGGGGAACCTGTGCCATGGAGACTCTAGGCTCATCAGAACCGGGTCTCATTCCTACCTCTGGAGTCAGCCTCGCCTTGGAAGAGGAACCTGGTCCAGAACAATATAAAGAAGATTCTAGATAGGAAGGTGGGCATATTTGATCCTGCCCCTGGAGTTCACAGAATCCTTCCTGTGGACAAATCCCACACTTGAATTGTTCCCGGCTTCCCTATGTCTTGCATGAGTTTGCTGGTTCCGTGATTGCTGACGATTCTTTTGAGTTCTAGCATTCTATGACCGTGGAACTACTAAGCATACAAAACACGTCCCCATCACTGTGACCAAGCTTTGCGTTTTCTACTCAGAACCCCACCCCTGCCACTCCCCGATGAGTCCCAACTTAACAGTGCTGTATGGAGCAGCGTCATGGCAGGGTCTCTGTCCCTTTCCTCTTTGCGTTTTCCACCCTTGTGTTTCACTTCAGATTTAAATTTAGCAGGACTCTCATTTTCACTCCTTGGAGATGAACTAAGAAACGAATGAGTGCTCGTTTTCTCAAGATTGAAAACTGCAGAACTCAGTAACCAGTCCATAAGTTTCCCAAGACACCGCTCCCCATTTGAACGCATGCGCTCTCTACCAGATACAATATTTAAACTTTACTCGTATTTAACAAAAATATTAGTGCATGAGAGGTATTTTCTGATTGAGAATTAGCCACTTTATTGGTAAGTTTCCTATCGCTGTAACAAAATACCCGAGGCAATCATTGTATAGAGAACCAGTCTGTTTCGTGAGTTTGCAGGTTATAGAGCCTGTGGTTGCCTGGGTGGGCCATGTGGAGACACAGTACAATAGGATGGGAGTGCCTAGCACGACAAAATTACTCACCGTGTAGAGAGGACAAAATGGAGCACACGGGTGTTGGGGTGGGGGGGGAGAGAAGGTACTGAATTCTCCTTCAGGAGCATGCCATTAAAGATCTAAGAGCCCCCACCCCAGACCCTCACCTTCTAAGTGTTTCATAGCCTCCCCGCAGTACCACCCTGCCAACCAAGGCTTTAAGGAAGGAGCATTCAACATCTAAACTCTAGTACCTAGCATATGCCACACAGTTGATCAATTTTACAATTTGGAAAACTAGAGACAAGAAAACAAAGTCCCATCACCTTTGATCCCACACTGAATTGAGTTTCTAGATGGTTCCAACAGCATTTCAGGACTACAGACATAACCAAAATGCTTGGCACTGGTTTAGCCCCACGCCATTTGAAATTCGAGTTTTCAAACGGTCTGTGTAGCACTCAGACTACATCAGGTTATTTCATCAAGTCAACGAGCATCGGTCAAGGCCACGGAATCAGGGGAAACAAATATCTCTGTGCCCACTTTTCTCATCGAAGAAAAAAAGCATATTTGTCTGTTTCATATTTATTCTTAACCAAGAAAGAGTTTTTTAATAAGTGAAGAAACATCAAGGGTAAAATTGTTGTATAAAGAAGTTTAAAGTACTTTAAACATGTTTTTTTAATTTGGAAAATTTACAATTAGTAAATTTTTTAAGACATGAAAATAAAATTAAGTTGCCTATAATTCCAATATTTGTGCTTCTCTGAACATTTTCTCGATGCTTTAATATATTTTAAATAAAAACTTAGCATATTATTTATTATGTACAGTTTTGTTGTTTTGACTTTTAAACTTTTGTGTCATAAATATTTAAAGATTCTGATTCTTTGAAAATATTTCATAATTGGGGCTGGAGAGATGGCTTAGCACTTAAGAGAGCAGCTGCTCTTCCAGAGGACCTAGGTTAATTCCCAGCTCTCACATCGCAGCTCACAACTGTCTGTAACTTTACTTTTAGAGGATCCAACACCTACACTCAGACATACATACAGGAAAAACACCAAGGCACATGAGATGAAAATACATTTTTAAAAGTTTTTTAAATATATATTTCATAATTTTCCTTTTATTCTCCTGGGAAATTTTGTTTTATCCAGACATTCTTGCTAGATGACTCAGTTGAATCTCCCCAAATCTCTGATAAATTATAGAAAGAAAATGATTTCATTAATGACTATAAATATCTACAAGGTTAAAAACAATAAAGCTGAGGAAATGCCTCATCCTTCTCTAACTCACCCTTAACTTCTATCCTGATTAGCCTGGTTTTATACAGATTTAACAAGATGTTTCTTCCTTATCTTGAACTTTCACTTTGAAAGTAGGTCTTCCTTAAATATTTACCTATTTATCAAACTTAAAGTTTGGGGAATAGAGCTTTGGCTTAGCAGTAGAAGCCATGCATAGCCTGCGTGCATGCGGACCTAAGTGGAATCTCCAGTACCACAAACAATAAAACTGGAGTTCAGGATATTTTCATTAAGGGGGAGAGTGAATTTTTGGTATTTGTAATACTCTTAGTCTAGCTGGGATGACAAATGCATATTGTGTGAATAGTCAAGGATCTATATTATTGGGATTTAGGTACTTTGATAATAATAATGATTATTATTACTATTACTACTATTATCATTATCATTATTTATCGTCATCATTGTCATCATCATCATCATCATCATCATCATCATCATCATCATTATTCAGTGAAAGAGTGCTTGGAAGAAAGTTTCCAATGCTTCATGAAATCACTACTATTTTCTCAAGTGAGTCTCAGGTGAATCCTAGTTGCCTTGGGAATGAGATGGTGTTATTTGAAAACCATGCTTTATTTCCAGATTAGAAGGGTTATAGTCATCATCACGTGGATGTAGTCATTCGTGCTGACATACGGGTGACGTAACTCTTTTGGATGGGCATTCTGATTGTATAACAAGCTTTGTTCTGAAGTACCTGAACGGAGGAACACAGAACTTTTGGGAAAGAGGATTCTTACCTTTTCTGGGTCTCTCATCAGGGGAGTAAGCCATCTGGGCCAAGCCAGGCAGACCCTGGATTTAGAGTCTCGAAGCCTTTACCCTTTGACACATTTATCAATATGGTAGCTATTCAGATCTGCTAGGACAGTCTGTACAACTGTTAAGTAGGCGAGAAGCCACCACCAGAGTGTGTTTCCACAAATAAATAGCTGGAGAGACAGACCCCATGTAGTCCCATTTTCTGGACTCTTGTGACAGCTAATCTCATATGTCACTTTGGCTCAGCTGTGGTGTTCAGGTAATTCGTTAATTCATCAAACACCAATCGAGGTGTTACTATGAAGGTGGTTTCCTAGATGCGGTTGGCATGTGCTTAAATGGACTTAAAGTAAAGCTGAGCTCCTACCACGAGATGAACAGGTCCCATTCAACCAAGGGAAGGCCGGAGGAGCATGTACTGAAGTTACTGTCTCAAGACCACAGTGTACTGTAGAAACCTTGCCTTATATTTCAAGCTGCCAGGCCGTCCTGTGGACTTGATACTCTAGAGTGTAATATCAAGTTGTTTTTGTAAGTTTGTTTTTAATCATCAGTATATGGAGCTGTGGGGTTGGTCAGGTATTAAAAGCATGCAGAA
Organism: Rattus rattus; assembly: GCF_011064425.1. NCBI lineage: Eukaryota > Metazoa > Chordata > Mammalia > Rodentia > Muridae > Rattus > Rattus rattus. The sequence continues at coordinate 172,801,320 of NC_046156.1, read as the reverse complement.
CCCAGGTTTGGTTCCTAGAACCAAACCACACGGGGCAACTCACCTGTAATACTAGTGCCAAGGACTAACTCTCTTTCTTCTGGCTTCCGGAAACACTGCATTTGTGTGCACAAACCCCCACACAGACACTTATACTTAACATAATTAAAATTTCCAAATTGTGTGCACATGTGTATAAGTGTATGAATATGCAAATGAGCTCAGGTGCTCCCAGAGGTCAGAAGAAGGCATTGCATCCCTGGAGCTGGACTTAAAGGCAGTTATGAGATGCCAAACACAGCTGCTGGAACCACTGGATGTCAGGTGGGAACCAAACTTGGGTTCTCTGATTGATCAGTGTATGCTCTGAACCACTGAGTCATCCATCCATCCAGATGAACTTTATTACCTCTTGCTTGAATGTTCAGCCCACTGGCCTGCCCTACAGGTTGGAACTTGTTAACTTCTAAGTACTCATGAGTCGTGAGCCAATTCCCCTTGTCTCTCCCTCTTGTTCTGTATAGTATAAATGGAGAGAGAGAGAGAGAGAGAGAGAGAGAGAGAGAGAGAGAGAGAGAGAGAGCTTATACCGTGTGTGTGTGTGTGTGTGTGTGTGTGTGTGTGTGTGCACGCGCGCGTGTGTTCTCTGCTGAACCCTGTCTAATGCAGGCCCTGAGACTCAGAGCCCCTCTAAGAGCAGGATCTTCTAAGGCATCTCGCTATGCTCAGGCCTTTCACCGGAAGAGCAAAGATTGGGGACAACCCAAAGGAGGCAGAAAGCTCTCAAGGCAGAAACTTCCTTCAACTCATTTTCCAGGTCTTTGTAAAACTTCTAATTGCTAATGCAAGATCATAAAATGGGCTATTTTAAGAAACAAACAGAAAGCCTAAGACTTGGGGGGACAGGATCTAAAAGTGATTTAATGATCATTTTAATCCTTTAGAATGTGCTTTTCCATACAGGATTCCACCAAATCTGGAAATACCTCTCAGGAATATGGTCATAAATTCATTTCTTATTAAGTTCTAGTCATTGAAGTCAATGGAGCAAAAGGAGAGGAAGAACCAGGCTGTGCTCCACCACCAGAGCCCATGTCGTTACACCAGAGTTCTCAGGAACCCTGGGATTTGTGCTTTTTAAAATAATTTATGTCATTCAATGATACTAAAGCAAAGTGAATATCTAAAAATAGTTCAAACAAGAACGTGATGTTTTCATGAGCAGGCCCAGAGTTTAAAATAGTATGTGCGTGCACACACACAATTGCATAACCTGCTTTCCCTCACAGTGTATTCCACCAAAATAAATATGTATCATGAATTCATACAGATATATGTGCATTATTATAAATTGTCATCAGCCATTTTCTTTCCTCTGACCCCATCCTCCTTGATTATCCTGACAGAAACACCTAAAAAATTTAAACCCAACCACCTCCTTTACTTTGTGAACATCCTGAAGACCCAGACACGCAGATTGCCACCACCTCCAGAATGATCATGAACCCCCTACAATCCCCACTTTCTCCAGCTCTGAGAGACTCTCCTTGACAATGTGCTTTTCAGATCTTGGTATTTTCTAGCACCGCTTACTCTCAGGTCTGCCTCTGCCCCGTTGGAATCCTCTCCTCGCTCTGACAAAGGGATTCTTCTGTTCTAGCTTTTCCTTCTGTTAGCAACCGTGTGATTCCTGCGGAAATCCTGGTAGAGTAGCCCCGGTTATCTGCTATGTGTGACAGTGATGACGTCTTTCATGACGGGGAACCACAGAAGAAGAGAAGGGAGAGGAAGAGACCAGAGAGAAGTGGAGGAGGGAGGGGAGGAAGGGAAGGAAGGGGAGGAATGGCAAGTTGAAAAGAATGGAGCAAGGAACAAAGGAACCTGCAGCTTTCATGCACACAGGACCCCAGTCTCATTTACCTCTGAGTCTTTACCATTAATGTCCTGTCCGGAACATAGAAAGTACTTATTCCATGTCTGGACTGCTATATAATACAAAGAAGGAAAAGAATCAATGTATAGGAGAGAGGAAGAGGGGAGGGGTGAAAAGAGGAAGGAGAGGAAAGGGAAGGACAGGGAGGGAAGGACAGGACTAGACTATTCCTGGCAGTATGAGGAAATGTTAAATAAAGCACTTTCTGGATTCATAATGACTGCCCTGAATTCCAATCCTGAAACTCACTGTCACCTTGGGCAAGTTTGCTAATCCTTCTTATCCCTCTGTCCCCATCAGTAAGATGATTATTATAACTCCTACCTCACTGGGCTGCCATGAGGGTTAAATCTGACAATTTAAACAAACAACACCCAGACAATGTGAATTATAGTTCGACTTCTCATCATATGTCTTTACAGCAAAGTGAGCACGTCTCCTAGAGCTATTCTATCCCTTGGTCTTGGAACTGGCTCTCTCATTTAGGGAAATAACTTTGATTTGGTAACCTTTGACTATTGAAAAATCTATCTGGAGAGTATTTACGAGCTTAGGGGGTAGTTTTTAACAGGATAATTTCATGTCAAATGGTGCTTTAAGGCATGGTGAAGTATACTAAAAGCTACTAGATTTCTATAGTTTAATTGGCCAACTTTACCTTGCTTCTCCATGTTCACGGAAGCCATACTCTAAGGCCATGAAAAGGATGTATCTTTTAGCATAGAATTGATTGAGGGAAGAGAATTTTTCTGTCCCTGAATTAACAGTGGAATGGGGTTTCTGTACATCCCAGAATATTCCCCAGAGCCCAGACACACACAAACTAGGCAAGGGCAGAGCTTCCTGGCACTCACTCACCTGACAATCACACTTCCTTTGTAGCATGGAGGAATTCCCTCTCTGATGGCAAATGTGCTTCAGGGACACACCTGCTGGGCTGGGCACTGTCTCATGAGCACTCAGGGGAAATGATCCAACAGATACGCTCCAAAACAGAGGAGTGCCATCCCAGTCAGAGTGCAGAGAGCGCGGGGATGGGGGGCGGGGAAGGACAGCTGCAGGGAAGAGGAATTATAGGAAAGTGCAGAAGGAGGCCTATGATCTGCATTTGAAGGCCATATTCAACATGGTTTTTCCCATTCTACCCATTCGTCAATATAATAAATACTCGCTTTTAAGAAAAAGGCATGCTGAATCACCATCTAGTCATACATCTGCTTCACAAAGTCACTACCCTTAGGTTATAACTTTTTACTGGTCTCCGCCCCTCCCATGCATCTCTTAGCCCACGGCGCTAGTCTCATTACATAACTCTCCCCACCCCCCATTATGAAAGCTAGCCAAATGATCAAGACCTGCTTTCAGAATGAGAGAAAGAATAGCAACCGCCTGTGTCATGACACATAGGTCTTGCAGACTGTAGAAAAGGCTCTGCTGTTCGTGCACGTCTGAATTTAAAACCTTCTGCCTCCTAGGTGGGCTAGAGAGATAGTGCAGTGGTTAAGAACACTGATGTTCTTATAGAGAACTAAGTTCAATTCCCAGCACTCATGTCAAGCAGTTCGGCTCACAGCAGCCTCTCACTCTAACTCCAGGGGGATGCAACACCTTACCTGCACATACATCTGCACACAACATAACGGACACATACACATATACGCAAATAATCATCTTGGGTAGGGCAGGGTATTATGTTTACTCCCAACCATCAAGAGGCAGATGGGTCTGTGTGAGTTCAAGTCCAGCCTGGTCCACATAGCAAGCTCCTCTAAGTCAGGGTTTTACTTTGTGGGTCCTTGTCTCAAAAAATCAAAATAAAATAAACCTTTTACCTAAGCTGGTTTTTTTTTCTTTCTTTGAAACTTCAGGGATGGGGCTTGGCGTGCTAGCAGCTTACCTTAGCTGAACAGCATAACTAGAAGGATTGCACTTACAGCTAAGTTCAATTTCCAAGCAAAGAGCTCCATTTCCATTTACACTTACATTTACAAGTATAAAATAAAAAGGAATAAAAGCTAAATGCTATGGGACAAGGAGATCCATGAAAGGGAACTACCCTTGGGCACAGATGGACAAGGCAAGGGTTGGCTTGGAACTGGGATCCCCAGAGGCCTCCCCTCTTCACCTGAACTCTGTTAGAAAAGAATAATAATATCGTCGGGTATTCACTCAGCTAGCAAAATCTAGGACTTTCAGTAAGAACAACTAAAGACGGCTTCATGGCAGAAGCAGCCTGAGTCTTTAAAGGAAGGCGATCCCAACAAGTGTGAGGAACGGAAAGACCAGGGCAAGTCATTAGGCAATGTCTGAGTCAGAGAGATGAGGGCAGGACAATGTGCTAGACTCTTGGAACCTTCAATTCGGATATCCACTGGCCTCTTACAATTGACAGTTTATAGGGTCACATTTTGCATGATAGTTTGATTAATGCTAAAACCACACAAAATTCCAATTGTCCCCTTAGGACCTGCGAATGCCTGTCCACTTGAACTGACCAGCAGTTCTCCCAATAACCCTTTGTGCTGTCTTTCAGGCCATGGAGGCAGAGGTCCTTGAAACAAGGAATTGAGGTACAGCAGCTGTGTCGCCTGCTGTGGTAGAGAGATCAACCTCGCACCATCCCTAGGGTGCCTACCTCCTCACCCGTGGGACCTTTAATTTTATTACATTACGTGACGAGGAGAAATGACAGTCTGAAGATACGATTAAGGCTGTTAATTATTTTATTTTAAAATAAGAAATAGGGCTGAGGGTATTACTCGGTTGGTACAGTGCTGGCCTGGCATGCACAAAGCCCTGAGTTTAACCTCCAGCACTGTATGAACAGGCAGTGGTAACATGCCTGCAACTTCATACTTGGGAAATGGGGGCAGGAGGCACAGAGGTTTAGGGAGATCCTTGGTAAGATGGTCAGTGGGGAGTCAACCTGGGCTACAAGAAATCCTATCTCAAAAAAAAAAAAAAGATAGATAGATGGCCTTAGATTAACTAAAAAGTAGCCAGGGTACACCAGGTGAATAGGAGAGCAGAAGACTCAGAACCAGAAAGCTTCAGGAGACTGCTTTGGCCGGCTGTCGGGTTTTCAGATTCAACCGTTCTGGGATAGAGACAGAGATCTTGCTTTCTTAGCAAGTCCCCAGGTATTTTCTGTGACTGTTGTTACAAATTAGCCAGTCGCTGCTGATTTTGAAGATGGAAGTGGCATGCTGGGACAGGAGCCACACAATGGATGTAGCAGCCCCTAGAATCTGGCACATGAAAGGAAACAGAGTCTTCCCAGGGCCTCCAGAAAGGAAAATATCCCAGCCAGTGCGACCTCGTGAGACCTATCTCAGACATCTGACCTCCATAAATTTAATAAATTACTAAGTTTGGTAATTTGTCACAGCAGCAATAGCAAACTAATACACTGAAAATTTTTGTTAAAGAAACCAAACTCTGGCTTCTCCTAAGATCAATTAAATCAGAAGTTTGGCGGGTGGGGCCCAGTCTGTCTTTGAACAAGCCTCAAGGGTTTTTGGGTGCATGCTAAAGTCTGAGACTCACGCACTAGACTAAGCAATCATAACCATTCTCTGAAGAAAATGCATCCAGACACAGATCCCTAAGGAAACTCAACACGAGCAGCTAATGACTTGATTAACCATGATAAAATCTACCAGGCCCAGGCTCTGCCTTGACACGCATGCGGCAGGGAACCCAACCGAATCTCTGATGATTCAACCTCCTTGGGGCTCCAGGTCCTCATCTGGAAAATCATCCCGAAGTCTATCCTGGAAGTCTCTTTCTGAACTTGTTTATTATCCCAGCCAGAGCTGTAACAATGGCAGCCACTTGCGTTCTCCCTCACGAACCTTAAGTGATCTATGTTGGTTAGAGGATCAAAGATTTCAGATGCCCCACTCTTGGATGGGGAGAGGTAGGTTTAATAGACTCAGACGTGGAGAGCCAGAAAATTTGGGTTTTGCTTTTAACCAATGTGGCTGTGCATATCTATCTGTGGAAGGGGCATATGTGTGTGGGGGAAGAAAATCTCTTGTATGGTTCCCTAGGTACTGTTCACTTTTTTTTTAAATAGAGACCAAGGTTTCTCATTAGCGTAGACCTCACCAAGTAGGCTCAACTGGCGGTCCAGCAAGCCCCAGTGATCTGTGTGTCTCTGCTTTCCCAGCACTGGGATTACAAGTGTGTATCACCATACATCGCTCTTTTATATGAGTTCTGGGGATGAAACTCTGGTCTCTGGGCTTACAAGACAAACACTTCTGCAACTGAGCTTTCTCCAGCATGGAGTAAAGGTTTCTGTTGTCTACAAAGCTGGTTCCTCCATCATGAGCCACAGGGCATGCTTGCCCAATTATCTCAGCATGGTCCCTAAGTGGTCAGTCAACCTTTGCTTGAATACTCTAAAGACCTCACCAACTCTAGTGATACACTCTTCTATCCTGAGACATTCTATTGTCCAATGTCAGGTCCCTTTATCTGGTGAACGATTTTCTTTGGACCCCATGCTTAGTTTCATTTGCACCTCCCCTGTGACTGGAGGTGCACACTCACATGCAAGGGTGAACTATGACTAGCTTGTAGGCTCGCTGGGTACATTCATGTGTTTTCTCAGGGCTGTTGGCCTCCATTGACCTCAGAGGGAGGCATGTGTGTAAGCTGGGCAGGAGGTAGGCATGGGCCCTGCAAAAGGCAAAGTGCTTTAAAAGCCTTTGATGAAAGGCATTAAGGCTTGAAAGGGTTGTTTCTGAAACACTATACCTCCCTTTTAAGAACTCTTAAGATCTTGAGGGCGATACTCTCTCACCCCAGAAGAATTCAAGCATGAATGTTCTCAGAGCCTCCAATTAAGAGTCCAATTCCATGTCCCCAGATGCTCATTTCCGCCAAAATTACCAACTTAGGTCTTTTTTTTTTCTTTAAGGAAGAAACTCAGCAATGCTGAACGAGATCTCAGAGCTAAATAACCATTACATGGTATTAACAAACTGAGATATAAAAGCTCAATAGCTCCATATAACATGTATAAACTGTAAATAGAAAGAAAACCCCAAGGTATCTTTATATTACTAATTTATTAGCCCAATTGTTTTCTATAACTACTATGCATCAGACACAATACTTACCCTCCTGGGGCTTAGAGATTCCAATTTAATGTCTACTCACCTACATCCATATAGTCTTATGGATTAAATCATCTCAGGAAATAATTTAGAGAAATTCAATTATTGGACCGCAATGCACTGGATCCTTGACTCAGATAGCCATACAATGTTATTTATTATCTTTAGAGATAGATGCTGGAAATCTAAGACAAAATACTCACTGGATTTTCTAGTTGTTGCATGCTAACTATATAAAAGAATCTTGTTCCTTTCCATATTTTTTGAAGCAGGATCTCACTATGTAACCTGGTTACTGTGAAACTCACTGTTGTAGACCAGGCTAGCCTCTGACTCACAGATACTCATCTGCTTCTTCCCCTTAATTCTAGAGCTAAAGATTGTCTCCACTATGCACAACTCCTTATCCATTTTTTAAACAACTTGCCAATCAACAAGAGGTTATTTAGTAGAATCCACTCTATGTTCATCCCATCCAAAGTTCAGACTTGGTAGTCAGTGTCACTGGCTGACAGTCATTCCCTGTGACCTCCAGCTACTCTAGGAGCCAGGGTGCCTACTCCACTCAACTAGGAACCTCAGTAGCTCCTATCGTCACCCGCAAAGGGCTATTCTCACTATGGCTCGATCTTTGCAGCTGGTTATGAAAAAATCAGAAAATGCTTCAGATGTCAGAATTCTATGAAAGGAGGGAAAATATTCTTGATCATGATGCTGACTGTCACAGAGATTCCACGAAAGGCCCTAGTATGGGTAGATTCCCTTTCATGGGAACTTTTTAAGCACCAAACTTTTTAAGCTTCAGCTCAAATACTTCATAATAAAATCCATACAGTGTCCTGCCCTGAAGTAAAGAGAACTTCTCTCTGTCCCATCCACATCAATTATAAATATATAATCCTTGTAGAGTGGTAGCCTCGGAGCTTTCTCCAATCTTGAATAGTGTGGAACAAAAGTATATTTTCAGTACATGGAGCTGGACTTCTTTATGATAGGCATTGTCTTTCATATTAAAACCAAGCTTCTTCAAAACAGAACCAAACTATTGTATGTGTATATATTGAGAGAGAGGAGAAAGTTTACGTTTAGGGCTTGGCTACTACAATTGTAAAGCTAGAACATCTGGAGTCTTCAGGGTAGGTCAACAGCCCAAAAGACTCCAGGATCTTCAACATTGCTGCTCATGTGCAAAAGCAATTGGGAGACAGAGTTCCCTTTTCCAGAAAACTTGGTCTGTTCTTAAGACCTTCCGTGGATTGGTTGAGGCCCATCCACATAACAAAGAGTAACCCACTTTACTCAAAATCTACCGATTTAAATCATTGTCATACCACAAAGGATCTATTTACAGAAACATTTTAAATGGATACTAAAGATACTTTGACCTAGCCATTTTAGCACACAAAATGATTGTCCCATCTTACAAAGAATAGTCCTTTAAAAGGCCAGGATTTATACACTTTTTATGGTTGACCTTTCTTGACCTCTTGACCTTCCTTTTCCAGGCTGAGTAGGACTGCCTCTTTAACTAAAGAGAGCAGTCCCTGCCCCTCCTGATTCCCTCTTGCCCTCACCTTCCTGTGTTCGCACTTTCATTTCTCTATAGCTTTCTTGTCAGATGCATTGTTTTCTCATTGCCCAGTGTTTGTTTCAAACACAAAGCATCATATGAATGAATGTAACCCAGTCTTCTACACTGGAAAGCCAGTGTTTTCTACTTAATTATCCCTCTTAACAAGTTGATGGCGTGAATTTACTGGCTTTTAGGAATTCCATGCCCCTTTTCTGCATTGTACCCAGTATCTAGAACCTGTTATTCTAACTGAATTTTTTTTGCATTATTTTTCTACATATGCAATGCCTTTATCTTTTTAGAACAAGAAAATTATAAGCTCTTTTATGTTATATCTTGAGGAAGAATCTAGGCTAAGATAGAAAGTGACTAAAAGCCCTCGTTGTAAACTAGGCACTGTGTCATGGGAGGTGTTCGACAGCTCTGTAGCCCATGTAGAAGTCCATGTTAAGAGGAACAGACTTGCCAGTCCTACCTTGCCAATTACGTGAGTCAACATTTTGGAAGCCTCTGTCATGACTTCAAACTGATTCCTCAAGCCACCTTTAAGACATTATTGAGCAGGGACAAACCATTTATAATGTGCCCTATCTGTAATAAATAACTTTTATATACTAAACACTACTATATAATGTACAACTGTGTGAAATAACTTTTTAAAGACAAAATAATAATAATACATGATTGGTTCAAGGTAAGGGTTATTTCTGTAGAGGACGGAACATGGTGACACCAAAATTGTTCAATAATTAATAAAGCTTTAAGCTTTCTGTGGGTAATGTATTCGTTAGGTTGGATGGGTGGCTAGGTAGACAGACAGACAGATTTTTGCAGGGGTCAGTAATAGTAACACTGTGAGCCATGAGTACATGTATAACACAACTAGATTGTGTTAATCTAACTTCGAGCATGTGTGGTCCAACGAATAGGGACTTAACTTCCACCCAGTACATTTTAAACGCTTCCATCCCTCATTCAACATGGCTACTTCTGAGTTCACACCCTGGAGAGGTTCTTAGGTCAGAAGAGAGATGTAATATGAGCAGACGTATTTCACAGGAGCAAACACCCAGCCTCATAAATAAGTACCTGCAGATGTGCATCTGAAAGAAATTCCCACAGGGCTGGGATGCTCAAGGCCCTAGTGTGGAACAAGAACAACAGGATGGGAAATCACTACATTTCTGTAATGTCATGCCAGTCAAGAATAAACAAGATATTGGTTAAAGTTCCCAAATTTCACCCCTCCCTGCTCTCTAAATAGAAATTCCACATTTATGGACTAAATATTCTATAACATGACAGAATCCCACCTTCACACAAACAGCTCCCTAAATCAGATTTGCATGGTTGGCGGGTACAATATGTAATTTCACAGAGTTCAAGGAACAAAGTATTGGATTAAGCGTCATCAGTAAGCCGGGTGCAGGATGGGCCTGCAACCTCCCACCCCCTGGGTGAATTATTTCACCTCTCCTCCTTTGGCTGAACCTCTCAAGGGTTAATATTTTTAAATGGCTGCTTGCTAGATTTCCTGATTGGTTAAAGACGAGGTTATATGCCTTTTTAGAGGAAAAAAAAGGACTGCAAAGACCTCTAGTGAAATGATAATCAAGTAACCTTCCCCTTTGCTGGTTATGATTTCATATTTTGTTAAGGCACAGCATATATTGTTAGGCCTGGTATAGTATTAAATGGTTAGATTTAAACCATCTTAAAGTTGAATTTAAACCTTGGCATCCCACACAAAAGGTCTGGATGTTTATTACCAGGATTAAGTAGTTATCTCAGAAGAGCTGACTGGGTGCCGGCATTAGTTATGTTCCTTGTTGCTGCAGCAAAATGCCTGACAAAAAACTGAAGCAAAGACAGTTCGTATTGACTCGGTTTTAGATCTACAATCCATCGGGGCAAGGAGTAGAGTAGCTGGTCACAGCATATCTAAAGTTAGAAAGCAGAGCACTAAATGCTTATACCCAGTGGCCTTCATTTTTTCTTCCTCTTTTAAAAATCCATTCTGGGGCACTGTCAATAGGATAATGGTATCCACATTCAGGTTGGATGCAAGCTCCTCAGGTAAACCTCTCTGGAAACGCCCTAGCAAATCTGCTCACAGGTGTCTCCCTGGTGACTCCAAGTTCGGTCAAGTAGAAGGTGAGCATTAACCGCTTCTCTGCTGTATCAGCCTCTGACACTTCCCTCTCTATCCTCCACTCAGTCCACTTGATCAGTCTTACACATGGCTTAGTCAGCCACATGTCAAATGTTCATACCAAGCATTGTTGCTGGACCTCACTTCCCCACAATGTCCTGAGCAATGTAAATTTTAGGTACCAGGTAGCGGCGTCTGCCACATGCACTGTTTTGTGCCTCTATACAAAAAGTTATTCCTGCCTATACAATACTCGGGACTACTTGACAGGAGGACAGAGGAGATGTGTCCTCTGGCCAAGCATCCAGCACAGAATCTTCAAGGATCAGCCACTGAAATCTCGTCACATTCTGGAATTTTCCCTGCGTCCCAACACATTCTCATTTTCAAGCAAGGCTTGCCAGTCACTGCACTAGAGAATAATGGGAGGGAACAACAATTTTTAGAACACACGTAGGCTTAACAGTCTCCACATAGTTCCCTCCAACTGATCATACTAATGAGATATGGAAGATTCAAAAATCACAGAGACTTTTTACAAGGAGCAGTTTTAGCTCACACTCCAGACGTGCTTGCTCCGTGGAAATGAAAGCTGTCATTCCTCTTTATCTCTCCCTCCTGTGCTTCTTCAAAGGGATCGGAACTCCCAAGAGAACTGCGCAGCCCTAACGTGTCAATTTCTAGACATTCACACTGAGTTTTAAATGGGAAGATTTTTAAGTGTTACCAGGAAAAATAAGTAATATTCTCCATGGGAGAGAGAAATGAGCCCAGGAAGAAGCAAAATGTTTCTGCTGCAGCTGGCCCTGAAAGTCATAGTTCCTTCGACTCACAAAACTGATTTTGCTCAGCCGACTCCTATTGCAAATAGCTTCTTCATTTGTTTATGGGATCGCTACTAAACATACCAGCTCTCCCCGCCCATGGTCTGGAAAATAATTCTTTTGGATTTTTATAAACAAGTTAAGTGGAAGAAGCTCAAAGAAATCTCCTCTCTCTCTCTCTCTCTCTCTCTCTCTCTCTCTCTCTCTCTCTCTCTCTCTCTCAAATTATACCCAGACCCTAAACCCCAGCATGCTAAGAATGCAAACTAATCCATCCCATGCTCAGTGCTGGGGCTGCTGTTGGATATGCTCAGAACTGGAGGAAACGGCACCATCGTCTCAGTGAGCGTGTCCACACTAAGTGGAATGCCTTCATTTTCCTATGTGGCCACTTCAGAGAAAAGAATGCAGAATTCAATGGTTTTAGATTTTTGGAGAACATTAAACCCTTCTCTTTCACCCAGGATTCTGTCCTCTTTATGAACAGACCTTAGAGGCCAGTGCATTGTTACTCCCCACAGCTCCCCGGGCCTCCGGCTAGGATTCACCTATATCTATCTACTACTCATGTCTTTGTATTGGTAACTGGACAAAAGCCTATGGATCATGTCTGAGAATCAGAAACCTAGAAAGGGTAGCCCAGGTTTTCACATTGAGAACGGGTTCCTCCTTAGAAAAACAAACAGCTCGTATACATCTTCACTGAACTGAGGTCAACAATAGAAAATAGGATGTCATAAAACTAACAAGTTTCCACATAGCAAAGGAAACAATCGACCACGTGAACGGGAATCCCAGAGTACCTCTGCCATCTATACATCTGGTAGAAGGTTAATATCCAGAATATATGAGAACTAAACAGAGTCAAGAAAACATGAACAAATGGCCAATTGAAAAACTGGGCTTTGGATCGGAAGAAAGAAGTCACAGAAGAATAAATACAAATTGCTAAGGAATGGTTTTAAACGTGCTCGATATTTTAGCAGTAAGAGAAATGCAAATGAAAACTAATCTGAGATTTCATTTTACTGGAGCAAGAATGGCTAGGATCAAGACAACAGGCAAACATGTTGACGAGAATAAAGGAATGGGGACTCTCAGTCATTTCTTGATGGGACTGCAACTTCCTGCAGACATTAAGGAAACCGGTGTGAAGAATTCACCAAAAGCCAAAGGTGGATCTACCATATAACCTAATCATACACTCGACATCCATATTTAGGTGAGTCAAGCTCATTGGGACTCTATTCACAATAGCTAGAAAATGGAAACAAGCTACACAACTGATGAATGGATAAGGGAAATGTGATATGCATACACTGTGGGATTATATGCAGCTGTAACAAAATGAGATCGAAGCATTTGAATGTAAACGGTGGAGCTAGAATACTTTATACTGAGAGAGTTAACCTAGTCCCCAGATCACAAATGCCATGTGTATCTTATTTGTGCATGGTAGCTCTGGATCTTCAGATGTAAGTATATAACCTGAAACAACCACAGAAACGGGAAAATAGAGAAGGTCACGTGGTGAATGGAGGTGCTCTAGAGAGAGGGAGATGGTAACCAGGTGTGATAATGGGTGAACTGGAAAGATAGAAGGGATTTACCTGGGAAGGAGATAGGGAGGGCAACACAGAGGGACAGGAAGAGATAAGAGATAAATAACACTGAGGATGTCATATTTCATAAGTTTACATATGTATGTGTGCATGTGTATGTAGATACAATTTGAATGAAATTACGCTTGCAGTGATAATTCTCTCCCTAAGAGCAATAGACAACCTAACAGAAACTCTAGTGCCAGGCATAACCAACCAAGGGGGTTGGTCATGGGAAAATGGCTGTTGGCAGTGCCCATTGCTGCCTCCTAGAACTTGAAGATAAGACCCTCTTGCTGATGACATCACACACTTCACACTCATGACTTGATGGTTCAAAGATGCGACGGAACTGGACATCTCCTTCCAAGAACTAGCTCTCAGTGTCACTGAGGCTGTGCAAGCTGCTAGGGGAGGGAAAGCAGCCAGTAGTCCTACCCGGCTGTAAAGTCTAAGGACCACAGCAACGCTTGGATGGTAAGATGCTCCCAGTGGTGCGATCGTGGCATTTTTATCTTGGGAATAATAAACAACCATTTTGTTTCTTCCATTACCCCTGTACGTCTCCTCCCATGTCCTTCCTTCTCCCTTTCTGATTCATGACCTCTTTTTAAGTTATTTACACACACACACACACACACACACACACACACACACACACACACACACACACACACACACACACACACACACACACACACACACACACACACACACACACACACACACACACACACACACACACACACACACACACACACACACACACACACACACACACACACACACACACACACACACACACACACACACACACACACACACACACACACACACACACACACACACACACACACACACACACACACACACACACACACACACACACACACACACACACACACACACACACACACACACACACACACACACACACACACACACACACACACACACACACACACACACACACACCTGTATATATACATATAGTTTGATGGGCTCATTTCAACCATAAAAGTTGAACTTAAGGACCATTCAGGAAGGGGGGGATTCACACCAATACTATAAACCTAGCCAACTACCCATGGCTGGAGGACCTTGGACCCTAGAGGAGAGCCTACTATTGCCACTTTGCTAAACCAACATTCTATTCTCAGTAAATTTATTTGTCCTTATACCTTCGGATAAGTGTGGACCTTCCCTCTCTAAAGAAGCTTCTTTTTGCAGCAGAGGCCATAACAAAAATCCACAACAGATGCAAATGCAGAGAACAATGGGCCTTAGGGTTCTCAACCCTGACATCTACAACACAACCCTTACACACAAGGGTCAAGGGGTGTCATGGAAGAGGGGGTGGCCCCTGCAGAGAGACGGTGTCTGCCTTAGATGACAGGGAGGCTGCACCTATGATACCTTAATAATATAGTCACTGAAAACCTGGAGAACAATAATATCAGCTAGTTTGGCAACATGGATGGGGGAAATCTCACAAGGCCCCACCTCTGTATGAAAAGCAGCATGCAGTCAATGGCTGCAGAGAGGCAAAATCAATTCTCTTCAGGAATGATTCCTCCTATATCCAGTCCCAAGTGGCCATACCTCAACAAATGCATGTACTAACCATACTAAATGAGCCCAGAAAACTATATTTATATATTCAGGGGTGTGTGTGTGTGTGTGTGTGTGTAAAAATAATTTTAAAAGAGGTCATGAATTAGAAAGAGAGAAGGGAGAGCATGGGAGGAGTTGTACAAGGGTGATGGAGGAATCAAAACGGTATGGATGCAATATTCATCTATGAAATTCTTAAAAAAATAATTAAAAACTAAAAAAAAAAAATAGCCTGGTGGTACAGCCTGTAATCCTAGACACTGAGCAAGCCAAGAAATACAAGCCATGGGTTCAAGGCCTGCATGGGCTGCAGAGTGAGCTGATGTCCAGGCTAGGCAACTTAGTAAAACTTTATAACAAAATGAAAGGTAAGAATGAAAGGACTTATAAAGAAACAGACATGATCTGGGCCTCTTTGCCTCTCAGAGGCTCCCTTTGGTTTCTCAGATTGCGAGCATCTCAGGCTCACTGTGACCTTTCAGTTACTTCCTTTAGTGTCAGCTAACATCCAGCAAGCCAAAACATGTCATTCTTGGCATCCCACAATTCTCCCCAGCCTGTGTGAATTTAAACTGTGGTATGACATCTCTGAAATATTTCTATTATAAAACACATCACCTTTCCCGAAGGAGATTCTAATCAAGATGCAGAAGAAAACAATTATGGGGTTATTCGAACAAGAAATACACGGTAGGTCATAAACATAAATCAAGGTAATCAAAAGAAAAGTAAAATTTAATGGGGACAAAAAGGAAAAACAACACAAGGACTCCTTGTCTGAAGAGGAAGTAAGAAGGCCCTCCAGTCCATTTCCAATTTGCATCCAGCACCTTGGCCTGGAACAGAGGGGTAGGCTCTGGTGACTCTTCACTTGGACAACTTCTAGCAAGTAAAGGGGGTTCGTGCAGGGACAAATTGATGGCCTGCCTCTGAGGAAATAAAAGCTCTGATTTGTGGTGTTTGCTCAACTCCAATGGAATGAAAACTCCCACTGTCCACCTATTTCAAATTACCAACAGTTTCATAACTGGCCATTGAAATTCCTGAACGTATGAGCCAGCTCCTGTCCACCCTGAGTGTCTGGAATGTAAGCAGCTGCTGCTCCAAGCCAAGCTGGCCATCAGTAGGTAAGGGACAGAGCCTTTGAATGGAACTGGATAAACCTTGAGGAGCCCGAGGGTGGGACATACTTGCTGGCTTGGGGCGTGGCCTCAAGAAGAGGTATGAGGTACGGGAAGAAAGCAAGACTCCAGCGGGCATTGTCCAGACACTGCTGAGCATAAGGAATGATTACAGCGAGGCTGAAGAGCACAGAGGAGAGAAAAGGGGACTTGTAAAGGGAAAGATGGGGACTAAAAGGTGACAGAAATGGAGCACAGGGAAGCTTCTCTGAAGAGAGCCAAGTATAATCAGCTTCTTTCTCAGCCTTACCTTCAACTCATCCATCTACGTGCAGCTGAGCTCTCTTGAGAAGTCCCACTTGGTTTTAAGAGATGTAACCATAGAGAAAAGTTTTTGTCCAGAGACCTGCCCCTAATCCTGAGAACCTCAATCACACCAGAGGGAACTCAAGGGTTAAGACATGGTCACCCAGCCTGGCACTCAGGAGGCTAAAATAGGAAGACTGACTGCAAAGACTTACTACAAGGCCAGCTTGGACTATAGTGAGTTCCTGAATTATACTCTGTCTAAAGGAAAAAGGAAAAAAAAAAAGGATGTGAACTCAAGTTGATCGTTCATCTCTACACATAGGGAACAGCTTTAGGCCAGGAAAATCCTTTCTAAAAGACCAGAGGGGAAAATGTCCCCAAAGCAACTTGGCTTTATGTTAATAGATCTGATGATCTGAGGGAATGAGGAAAAAGTGACAAAAATAGGTCTTTGAATCCTATTTTGAATAGGGCTTTACTGTTTAATAAGAAGAATTCCCTTTCCATCCCCTGAGTCCAGGACCCTACTTCTCTATACTTCTCTAGATACGCTAAAGAAAGTATGGCTCTCCCAGTGGCTTCCCAAGTGACTGCCTCCCCTACACACACACACACACACACACACACACACACACACACACACACACACACACTACACACACCTTCCTCTTATTTTTAAAAGATGGATAACTGAAGGAACAGAGGAATTGCTTTGAAAAGGACCTGGAGAAAAATTAGCTACAGAAAGACATTTTCTTAAGACAGAAGTTACTATAAATTCCTAGGCACCTTATTCTTTTGGGGGAAAAAATCAGCATACTAGCAGGTTGGTACTTCCTGTTTTTACATCTATTTATGGAGATTGTCTGGTCATATTTAGAATCACTGAGTATAAATCTCTTTAAATATTGCATTCTACAAATTGTCTTTTCATTTTTCATGGTTATGATTTTTACTGAATTAAAATTATTAGGTTTTTTTGAGGAGAGAGAGAGAGAGAGAGAGAGAGAGAGAGAGAGAGAGAGAGAGTGTGTGTGTGTGTGTGTGTATGTGTGTATAAGTGCCAATGTGTGTATGCCATGGTGCAGGTGTGGAGGTCAGAGGTCAACGTCAAGTGTCCATTGTCACCTTCCTCCTTGTGTGATACAAGATGTCTTTTTAGTTGTCCTCCATTAGCTGGTCCACAGACTTCCCAAGACCTGTCTCTACCTTGCATCTTGCTATAGGAGAACTAGGGTTAGAGATGCATGGCACTGTGCCTAGTTTTCTGAGGACTGAAACTCAGGTCCACATGTTTGTAAAGCAAGTGCTTTCCCACCAAACCATCTTCTCTGCTCCAACTCTGTTTTAATACAGAAATTTTAAATTTAAAAAAATTTTAAACAACAAAATGAGTGAAGAGGGAGTGAACAAATGTGCCTCAAATACCCATCTCCCCTTTCTTCTGTTACCTTCTGTACTCCTTCTGTAGGAATTCCCAGACTCTCATCCTGACTGAACTGCTGCGATGTTAATCTGAAGTAGATTTAGCCCTGTACTGTCGCCAGGTCTACTGGTATTTTAAAGAACCTGTTTGCAAGCCTTCACACTAGAAGTGGTATAATTTACAAGGTTCATTCACAAATAGATAATATATATTTAGAGAGAGAGAGAGAGAGAGAGAGAGAGAGAGAGTCATATTTTAAGGAATTGGCCTACTCCTGTTGTTGTAGCTGGCAAGCCACTTGATCACTTTGTCAGGTAGACCAATAAGTTAGAAACTTAACAGTAATTGATACTGCAATTCTTGAGATAGAATGTTTTCCCATAGGAGCCTCGGTTCTTGCTCTTGTGGCTGTCATCAGATTAAATGAGGCCCATGGAGAGCTTCAAGGGTTGTCTTCCTTAAAATAAACTGATGGCAGATTTCAAGCACATCTACAAAATACTTTCTTAGCCATATCTGAAGTGGTGTTGGACCAAACAGCAGTACCAGAAACATGACACGTAAAATTAGCTCTCCTTCTCAGGAATGGCAATGTGGCTCAGTGGGAGAGGGCTCAATAACTCGTTATCTCTAGCCCCGGATTGCTCTACCACTTGTGTACCCCACCCCAGCATTGGTAGTTGCTACAATAGCCCACATCACATCTACTCTCAATGGTTCATTCCTCCCTGTCTCATTATGAAGAATGGCTCTGGCTTTTTTGGAGGCTCTGTCTCGTTCATCTTTTATCTTCCTTCATGCTTGGGTCCATAGGGACAAATTCAGAGAAGAAAGAGGAGCGTATCATGTGCCACAGAGCACACTTCAAAGTCAGAGGACAGCTTGTGGGAGTCCATCCTTTCCTTTTGCTCTGTGAGTCCCAAGAATCAAACTCGGGTTGTCAGGCTTGAGGTCACGTGGCTTTACCCACCGAGCCCCAATTCATCGCGTTTTAAATCACTTTCATAGACAAAATTGTTTTCTTACATGTCATTAAGCTCTATTATTGAAGTAACTAAGATCTATTTCCTCCAGTTTAAGTAATTAAGAAAAGAAGAAAAGTGAGGAGCTAGGAGAAGGAAGCAACTGTCATTGATTATTACAGCCATCCTGGAACACTAGCCAGCCAGGGTAATGGCCCCATTACTAAGCTCTCCACTGCTTCACAGAGCCTGCCAATGGGAAGGCCTTCCTCCTATGGAACTGATGTCAAAAATCTGTGAGTATAGAGTGTGCTAGGAAGTGGGGGTGGTATGCATGACAGACACGACACATAGGGTAACCCTGCCTAATAAGATAGCCCCTTCAAAAGCCTGGACATCACCACAGGCCATCACCTAAGGGAAAGTCAACATCCTTGTTTGTCCTATCAAATGTAAATTCTCAAACTAGATGGAGCCTGTGTAAACTGGGTTTACACAGCTGGTGTAATTTGAATACAAGAGTAGGCTATGCACTTCCCTATCAGATGTGCAGTTGCTATATGCTCTGGGATATATTTTTTTCTATAAACTTAACCAGGAATATGAGTCCTCAAGGCCCAAACCCTCCTATTGCCCCAAAAGAATTCCCAAGGGAAAACAATAGGTAATTTAAAGGGGGAGGGGTACACACCAGCTTTCTGAATTTCTTTATTGGATGTCTTGTCAAAAGATAACAAAAAGCTTTTTTAAAAACTTATTTTTATGTACCCATATCTGTATCTATATGCATGCACAAATGTGTGCAGTGCCTGTGGATTCCAAAAAGAGGTCCCTCAGAGATCCCCTCAGACCTGGAGCTACAGGCAGTTGTGAGCTATGCATGTGAGTGCTAGGAACCAACTTTCAGTCCCGTAAAAGAGCAGTACACTCTTAACCACTGAGCCATCTCTCCATCTACAGGTACCAGCTCTTATGGTTAATGTGTTGACTGGAGGACACAGGAGGCGGCCATGACAAGACTAGGCAAAGCTAGCAGGCTTGGTCTGGAATCCCTACCCAACTGAAATCTATTCGTGTGGCAATCTCATTCCTAAGATGCACCATCCTTTGTTGGGCTTGTTAAATGGCTCAACAGCACCCCATTTAGCCTTTAAAGGTATCTTCTTGGCATGCATTTAAAGAAACATTAAGTTTTCAACAACCCCATTTATACACACTCAATAGATGCTAACGTTTTCAGTCTCCCAGAGTATCACTGGGAGTCATCTTTGGGGAGAAGGCAAGAAAAAGAGCAAGTCTCTATTGTTGCTCCTAGGACCATTCCCACTGGGCTCCTCTGAGCACCCAAGTACTCATACTTCCAAGAGCACACAGCCTGGCTACCTCCTAATCCCACTGACTGCAGCTACAGGCAGCCTCAAACAGCTACAAACACTTTAGATCTGAAGAAACCCTGGATTTCAGGCCTTGCCTTAGGTTTTGGTGAATGCCCAAATTGGAAGCTTAGCTTAAAGGATGGGGATGTAGGGGGAGGAGGGTGTCAACCCTTCCAGTTGACACCAAAGTCTAATAAAGGAAGCACAGAGCCAGGGCACGCTAGTCCAGACTCGAACTTCCTTTCGCTTGCTCAGCCTGGGGCTAAACTCAAAGGCCTAATTACCACTGTTCACATTCCAAGTGCCTTAGCCATGCTGAAGCTGCCTCCAGCAGCCAGTGGAGCTAAACTAGCTCCTCCGTGAGGTGCAGTAAAACCCAAGATACTGCAACAGATTAAGTCTCTAATCCATCAGCTTCCAGCTGGATGACCTGGGTAAGGCTCTGAATGAAGCATGAACGGTAATACTAAGCCCAGGTTTCTGGTTGCTGGTCACTGGAACAAGGAGTGTGTGATACAGGGGAAAGGGACTCTGGAGTTTTCTAGTCCAGACACTATAGGGGAATCAGTTCTATGCGTTCACGTATTAATCATGTAATCTTTATGATCTTATTCTATGAAGCCCTTCTATCTTGGAGGTAAGGCCCACCCTCCAAGTATCACCTAATTCCTAGAGATAGTAAAACCTGGCATTGCATGCCATGTTCCTATGTAACCAAGAACCTCAACCTGACCCTCACCCCCCAAGTCAGTCTTGCTCCTGAATCACTGTAAGCTCCCAAAATTGTGGCCCAGTGCCTGCCCCAATGATTCAAATTTACCAACGCTAAACAGTTCTTCCATGCCCTGCCTCTGTTTCCCTCTAAAATCCACTATGGACTCTGGGCTGTTTTTCCCCTCACACTGTGCCTCTTGAGCCATCCTGGTGCTTCTTCTCCATGTGGCTCTGTGTGCTTTCATGTGTCCCCTTCTCTTGAAAACCGTGCTAAGATCTTCTTTCAAAATTATTTACCTCACCTTTCTTATGACAAAGGAAATACCCTTACTACCTATCACTTGCTGTTCAAAACTTAAGAACCAATTAACTTTAGGAATTTTACTACTCAAATCAGCTCTTAAATATTTGTACTTAGCCAAGGATATTTGAATAAAAACGCCAAAGTGCTAAGACAGTATTGGTGACTCCCCAAGGGCGATACAAAATACATAGCACAAAATACAAATTACATGTAAAACTGGATATTGACACAAAGCTCTACAATCCCCACCCTTCAAGAAAATATATTTAAACTGACAGCTCAAATGCCATTAACCTTCCCAGATATCCATGTGTACTCATTATATTACATATAGGACATGCAAAAATTACCAAATGAATGTTATATAGCAACAGAGTTCAAAGTAGCAAGTAAACCTTAAGAATATAAAAGTCAGCAAAGAGGGCTAGGGAGATACCTCAGCCATTAAGAACATTTGTTGCTTTTGCAGAGGCCCCGGGTTCAGTTCCCAGCACCCACATGGTTGCTCACAACCAGTTATCATAACCCTAGTTTTCTAGGGACCCAACATTCCCTTCTGACCTCTGCAGACACAGGTATGCACATAATACACATATATACATGCAAGCAGAACACTCTGACACATAAATAAATACATTCTTTTTTAAAAAGAGAGAGCCTAAGTCAACATAGAGACAAGTGTAACAGCTTAAAGGAGAGAGATCATGGGCAAATCTGAGTTTCACACCAACCAGGGAACATACCCTCTCAGAATACCCTTTTATAGTTTCTTCCAGATAGGAGGAAACCTGTAGCTGGTGGGTCCTGATTTTCAGCCCTTGCTGCCTGAATATCCCGCTGATATAGTTCCAAGGGAATACATTGGTGGGGGAAGGGAGGGGTCATTCCGGAGCTAACAGTTATGGCTAATGGCTGAATGGCCCTGTCTTGACATTCTTTAGTAAACATTGAGAGACCATTAAGAAACCTACTCCAGAAGGCAGCCTTGCCATCGAGAGTTGGGCTAGACTAGCTGTTCTCCCCAATGGCTTTTGAACCTGCTACAGAAAGAGCTATTTTGTTGTTGTTGTTGTAGACTGTGTTATATAAGATTGGCTTTTCCTCAAGAACTGGAAATTTTCTAAAGAATTCTCCATTTCCCATCAGACACAAAATAATGTGTTTCCAATTTTGGTTATTTATTTATTTGACTCATATTTGTTCAATGCTTGTTTTATTGTCCCTTGCTAGGTTCATGACAGGAGTGTGCGCTTTCATGGGAACCTTCTGGTAGAGAGAGTTCTTTGTTACACTTAAGGCACCGTGACATGGAATGAGTGTAAACTTAAAACTCACAACTCCTGGGGTTTCTGTAATATTATATAGTTATATTGACTAAATCGACTAATACCTCTCCATAGGGTTGAGGCTAAATAACATTAAATAACATGTGTAAAGTCTTTACCATGGTTCCAGGTACATATAGATGTTCAAAATATTTCATTTTTAAGTCCTTACTCTAAAAGAGCTTAAAATATACAACAATAGGGTCCTTAGCTTCAGATCAATAGTAAACTGATTAATAATTGGCTGTTTGAAGGGATGTTAGCCAGGATTAGCCATTTATGTTGTCATGACAAAAACCCCAATATCCCCGTAGTTTAAAACAATCGATGTTTCTTTCTCATATTATATCAATAATTCACCATTAGGAGCTCTGCTCCACCTCACCCCTGCTCAAAGGCTCAGGCTTCAAAGACTTCACCACATGAACTATCGCTCAATTGTCTTGAGAGAGCAAAGTAAAGCATTGCATTCCTGCTCTTAAATATGCTTCAGTACAACTCCACTCTCACACTGGCCAGACAGAGACATATGGGTATACACAATTTCAAAGGAACAAGATGATCCCCTGTACACCCAGAAGTAGAGGAACCAGCGACTGATGAAAGTGTTCATGACTCATGCAGAAGGAACAGAAAGTTATCTAAGGCAGATAGAGAAGCTGCTAGTTCTGAGATCCCAGAGCTGATGCTTCCTGGAAAGAGATTACTCAGTGTTATCACTGTTAACAGGAGAGAAAAGGAGTGAGCTAGGTGAGGTAGGAAATGAGATTGAGTCACTGACAGATCATGTTATAAGAAATTTAGGTTTTATCCAGGTTTTAATATGTAGATGACAGATAGGCTGAAGAGGGAGATGTATTGACAGGTTCTGTACAGGGGAGTGACAGGGTCAGAATTACTTGCTCATCTATTCAATTGACTTTGTGTTTAATGGCTGTCTACTTAAGGGCAAAGCATTATGGTTGGGAGCTGAGAATACAGTGGTGAATAGTCTTGCCATTTTAGAGTTCAAATTCTAACATCAGGAAAGCATTCCAGCAGGGTGTGGGAATGGATTGGAAGAGGCTTGTTGAGATGGGAGGCAGAAAGGCCAGGGAAGAAAGTATGGTTAACCACAGATGAGTAATAGCACCAACCTGAACAATAGCAGTGGGGCTGAAGAGGAGACGACAGATGAAGGAAGCGCCAGAACTCAGCGAAAGAATGAAGTCGGGGGACTTACTGATGACTCTGTTTCCTCCCCCCTTAGACTTGGGTGTCACTGCCATTCCCCAAGTCAGAACCCAGAAGCAGATGTGGTTCTAAAGGATAGTGGGGTTTGCCAGTGATGAGCTAACTTTTCTCCACAGGAATTCTGATGTATCAAGGTGGCTATACACTGAAAGAGTATACTTAGAAGTAAACAGAAGAAAGAAGAGCACAGGGGCACTCCTACATCACATAGTAGGGTCTCAGGGGTGTGGGGGCTGCAAACACAGTAGCAATTTGGGGAGATTGTTGGTGAATAATCATTTGCATATTTCCTGAGCTTAAAATCTGAATCTACTAGAAAAGAAAAGGCACCATAAAGGAATCCATCCAAACACATGCAGAAGCAGCAAAGTGCCACGTCGATAATTATTCTCCAGAGAAAAAGAAAGTAGTCACAGACAGCTGGCTCCACAAACATAAAGACTCAACCTATATAAATGTATGGGCAGAGAAAAGATTGTCATAGACCATAAAAAATACTTAAGGAAACAAAAGGTTCTTGGAAACTAAAAGTGGTAGCTCATGAAACAGTCCCTGGGAAAACAGGGCATTGATGTTGCCGACTTCCCCAGCAAGTGTGTAACAAAGCAAAGAAGATAAAAAGACTTTTTTTTCCCCAAAATAGTGGACAATCAGTCCTGAAAGACCAACAGCTGACTCTGAGAAATTCTAGAATGAGACGGGAGGAGATTGTCACCAAACAGTCCCTTGAAAAGTTTGCAGAACAGTTTTCTAAAGCACTAGGACCTTCCTTAGTAATTATAGTGACTGCACACAACCTTGCATCCAACAATACAACCATGAGATTTCCTAATATCTAAAAGTGAGATTAAACACAAGGATCTGCCTTAGTACTCACATAGTGACTACAAACAATGTTGCATCCGACACAACAACCATGATTTAGATTTAATAACATCTAAAACTCAGATTCCCATGAAGAGAAACAAAATACGTCAATGGGGTGAGGAAGGGACACTCTCTAAGATCAGAGGATCATGATTATCAGAAGGTGGATCACAAACTAAACACCAGTAGAAAACAAGGATTCCAGAAGAGAGCATTGGGGAAAGTCTCTGTGAACTTTACTTAAGCAAAGATCTCTTTGACAAGGGGCAAATCTCTGTTTAAAAAAAAGAAAAGAAAAGAATATACTAGACTTACGTGGCTTTGAAACACTCCACCAAAATCTATAAGCAAATCAGAGCTTAGGATGAGAGTCTCAACAAGTGTATCTGACATATGGCTTCTATTCTTATTATGTATACACCTTACAATAACAAGAAAGACTATGAAAATTATCTTTTAGAGGGTGAAACACAAGCACAGTCTTTATGAACCAGGATATATCACTGGTTCATAAGCATGGGGAAGTGTTTAAAGAATTGCTCACTAAGAAATGCAAGATATTTCAAAGAGCTCACATGGAGGGCTAATATTAAAAACACTGATGGTGCAGCCATTCAAACCCTAACAATAGAAACAATGGTTGCCGTCTCTGGGAAACTACCCAACCACTAAGAGTATCTATGACATAGCTCAACAATTTCAATCCCCCGTATTTACCTGAATACAAGTATTGCCCAAAAGACATGTACAAAAATGTTCATAACAGCTTCTTTCACAGTAGCCCACATCTGGAAACAACCCAAACATCTATTGAAAGAACAAATAAACTGTGGAATACTACACAGCATTAAAAAATGGACAACTAATATTCATAAGGAACAGCAAACCTCAGACAAAAACCCGAATAGACTAGACTTGAATAGCATCAAGATACTGCTAGCAAAGACCATTAGCAAAACCAGACAGGCTCAAAAGAATGGAATTTCATATTTGAATTATGAGTAAAGCTTCCGGGCACATGGTGCATACTTGTGATCCAAACCACTCAGGGAGGAAAGGCAGGAAGGTCATGAGTTTGAAGACAATCTGGGCTGCCTAGTAGTAAGACACTATTTGCAGACAAAGTAAAGGAAATAGGAAATAAAGGACTGAGTGAAATAATCCAGTGGCAGGGAGAATACATCCCAAATGTTCTCTCTTGTTTGTGGATGCTCTGTCTAAATACTTGGATATGAGTATATGACCTGGTAACCCTAAAATCAAGCAAAGACAAAGGGACAATGGGGTAGAGCATCTCTAGAGAAGTGATAGGAGGACATTGGGTACTATAACGAGGGGGGGGATGGGAAAATCAGAGGGTTTCATATGGGAAGTATAAATGCATATATATATTCATACATATATACACATACACACACACACACACACATACACACATAGTTTAAATGGAATCATGCCGCATGGGGTGATAATGTTCTCCCCAAGAGCCATAGCTGACTTATCAAAAGCCCCTGGGACAAGAATGGTAAATCTCTATTTGAATTGTCATTCATGGGAGAGCAAAAGGCTCCACAAACAATACAGGCTGTTGCCACTGCCCATTGTTGCCTCTCAGAAGTTGAGGGTAAGGCCCTATTGCTGATGACATCACACGCCTTACACTCATGACTTGATGGTTCAAAGATGCAACAGAACTGGACATTTCCTCCCAAGAACTGGCTCTCAGTATCACAGAGGCTTTGCCAGCTGCTAGGGGAGGAACAGCAACTCAGCTGTAAAGTCTAAGGACCACAGCAATGCTTGGATGGTAAGCTGTTCTCGGTGGTGCAATCGTGGCATTTTTATCTTGAGGAAATAAACAACTGTCTAGTTGAACTTCAGGGCTATTCAATAGGAAGGGATTCACACCTGAAACTGTAAGCCCAGCCAACTACCCCTGGCTGGGGAGTCATAGACCTTAGAGGAGAACTTATCATTGCCACTTTGCAAAAGTAGCTTAATTTCTAGCTGTATGCTAACACGGTTCCCTATAAATGGATAAGCACACCTCTCACCCTTCATTACACAAACACTTACTTTTACAGCAGAGACCATAACAGAAACTCATGGCTGGCCAAGCTGTAGAGAATAATTGACCATGGCATACGTCACTGTAATTAATCAACTTAGGAAAATCCAACTCACCACCACTGGGAGCACAGAATGAGTCCAGCAAAGGTTAACACAGCTCTGCAGACAGAGCCCTGGACTTGACTCTGAACAACATAGACTAATCTTGAGACCTTTCTTATTCTGATGTAATCCCAATAGTCAATGAAGGGGAAAAAATACCTATAAAGTATGTTTCAGAAAACTGAATCTGCTATGTAAAAGGATTTATACACATCTTTGAGGAAAAATTCTTCATAACCACCTATGGTGATTTGAAAAAAAATGGTCCCCATGAGCCCATAGGGAGTGGCACTATTAGGGGGTGTGGCCTTGTGGGAGTAGGTGTGGCTTTGTGGGAGGAAGTATGCAATGGGTGGTAGACTTTCAAGTTCCTGAAGCTCAAGCCAGGCCCAGTGGCTTACTTGCTCTTCTTGCCTTTTCAGAGATAGAGCTCTCCGCTCCTTCTCCAGCACTATGTCTGCCTGCATGCTAACATGCTTCCTGCTATGTTGGAAATGGCCTAAAGCTCTGTACTGCAAGCTAGCTGCAATTTAATTTTTCTCTCCATAACAGTTGCTGTGATCATAGTGCCTCTTTATAGCAATAAAACTCAAACTAAGATACCACCCATATGGGACCATGAAAGACCAACTTAAGAGGCAGTTGTCCAGCTGCAGCCAGATGTGCCTTTAGATAATTCAGGGCAATAGCACATCCAAAGACACCCCCCACCCAAGCCCTGGGTTAAAGAACCCCCACTGCTTTGTTGGCATCAGCAGTACTGGAGTCCTGATCCTGAGTTGGTTTCAAATCGTGACTCGTTTGAAAATCAATCCAAACGTCCCCCACCAGTCTCTCTCCCTCCTAGTAAATTTTATTAAGCAATAACTTCACATCAAACATTATTCACTTGGAAACTTCAGACAAAACCAGTCCAAATCGCTGTACTATGGGAGTCCCCCCACCCCCCAAGAAATCAACATGCCCCATATTTCATCACAAGGAAAGTTTGTGAGATCTGTTGTACCCAGGGCTCCAGGAAGGGAGCTTGGTAACATAAATGGTCACAGAGATGAAACTTCAGCATTAATAAAGTCATGTGACCCCAGCCATGCTCCAAGCATAGCGGGCTCACAACCTCCAGTTAAGGCAGGCTCCTAAAGAGAGATGCTAGCTTTTCTGCTGAAGGCCTAAAAAGCTTAAAGGTAATGTGCTCCCTGCCCTGACTTGGCCAGTGCAGAAGGATATATTGCTGATGGTGGTACAGGAGCTGCTCTTTGCCCGGGTGTTCTGGAAAGTATTATCCTACCCAAAAAGGATGAAAGTCTCTTTGAAAGCATTTATCCTAGTCTTCTCAGGGATTGAAGACAAAACCCATAACACATGGGAAGGACCAATATCCCGCTCACGCTGACTGATATTATCTAGTGTTCCACTTGCAAAAATATTTGCTTGTAAAAGAGAGATGTGATCCCATCTCCTGTTGTCCCCAGAGCTAGTCTTCCCTTTCATCTCAAAGACATCAGCTGGAAAATGAAGAGCTGAATAAAATTATTGTTGATCTCCAACATCACTTAGTAATCACTTAGTAATGACAGCCATCAAAGGGGATTGTGTATGGGAGCTTCGCGTGGCTTAATACACGCACACACTCATCCGCATGATTCACAAACATTTATTCATTCATTTGATAGCAGTTGTTTCCTATAACAAACATTCTGGTCCTGATGACATACCAGAAAACATCATGAACAAAGACACGCTTGCATACAGCTTAGTTTTCAGTAGTGATAAAAGTAAACAAACAAACAAAAAAAACCATGTCTAGTGGTTAAGACGGCTACAGAAAGACATAAAGAGATGGAGATAGACAAGAAGTGCCAAATAGAGTTGTGTTGTGTTGTAGGACTAGGAAGGGCAATAGCATGATAACAGAGCAGACCTCTGTGAGGTGTGTAGTACAGGAGGGAGCCATTAGATAAGTTTGGCAAGCAGGTTCTAAGTAGGAGCGATCATGCCCAAATGTACCAGGAAGACTCACCTCGACCTGTTCAATATCCAAGGGACTGCATAAACATTAGCAGAATAGCGAGAAAAGACAGGAGAGCAACACCAGGGGCTTAAAGGACTGCCCTCACTCTGGGTGAGATGGAAAGCCCAGGAGGGTTCTGAGCTTTGGCGAGATAAGATCATACATACATGTTCTTTTCAGTTCTCTGTGACAGAGGTTTGTGCAGACCAGAGTAACAGCGGGGTGACCTGGCAGCACATCATGGCAATAATCCTCTTGACAAAAGATGGTGGTTTGGACCAAGTGGTGTTAGTGAGACTCATGAGTGTGGGGTCTATCTTGAATTGATCTATCTAAGAACTATTCGATCTGCCTGTGAGGTGAGAGAGAGAAGGGCCAAAGACAACGTCAAGATTTTTCATGCACGTGAGTGAAAAGATGACGAGTATGGAACTGGAGAAGATGTGGACTAAATCTATTTGTCAGAGGAGCAGCTAGGAATCTGAATGTTTGATTTTAGATACATGAAGTTTGAGGTGGCTTTTAGCCACTCTGTGGAAGAGCCATGTTAACACCACCGACTTCAGAATCTTCTCTGAAGCACTGAAATCCAACCTCCTCTGAAAACGCTCCTATTTTTCACTTGAGGACTCTCTAGAGACCACCTGTGCGTGAGGCATGCTGGGAAACAGTTAACCACCTGTTTTCCAGTGAGAAAAGCAAATCCCTAATTTGCAATATCTGCCGACTTCCATGGTGTAAATGTTCCCACTGTATCCTACCAGGGAATGCAGATAAAAGTGGGACCTTCCTGAACTGAGAGTAGAAGGCTCTGGCATGCTCCCATGGTGGCCCTTTCCCCAACCCTCTGGCCTCCCCTCAAAAGAGGAGGAAGAGGAAGCAGCACTGCTTGGGGGTGGAGGACTGGTGGCTTTAAGTTGTTACCCTTTAAACACCTTTGCTGGGCTTTGGAAACACAAGTTGTGAGAAAGCCCAGGGCACTTCTATTATAAACAGCTGCCTTATTGTAACACATAGATTTGAGATCTGACTTTAATTATCTCTAATGCAAAACAAATTTGCTCTCAAATTTCAGTGGGGGGGTAGAACAGGACAGGGGAAGAAAGGATCCCTAGTCCTCACGAGGGTCCTCACATCATTTATGAAGAAAAAGAACATCCTTTAGACTTTTTTCTCTGGTTTCTGAACTCAATATTCCTTTCCGAATGAGTCAAGGAAAAATTGAATTGCTTGTTAATTTGAGGTGGGGGAGGGGGTGCTCTAGGCCCCAACCTGCTGTGAGAGGAGAATGACATTAGGTTTACATTAGCAAACTCTGTTGTCTGGTCAGCAAATTAATTCTTAGGAAAGGCTCTATTTCCTCTCCCACCCTGGAACAGGAATCCTTATCTGCTCTGCATTTTATATTCAGATGGGGATATTCTAGATGTCCAGACAGGCCCCACATTGAAAGATTCCAGTTTCGCTGGTCTACAGTAAGACCACCTCACTCCCACCTCCACCCCCCACCCCCTTCTTATTCTAATGTGTGGCCAGACCTGAGAACCTCACTCAAGGGTTTGGTTGGGACCTCCTGGTTGGTCAATCTCAGTTCTGAGAACAACAGTCACAGGGCAACCATGCTGGTTACTGGTTATAGCTAATCAAGTATGGGTCACAGGATGCCAGGGCGACCCAAGGCTAGGCCAATGATATACTGCACGTGGAATCTGTGTTTGGCACGGAGGAAAATGTGGATACACAGTCTTAGCCTTTGCCAGTTCTCGCACCAGAGTTGTTTCCTGCTTTTTCTCTCTCATAAGAATGCAGCAAAACTGATGCTCTCCAAAACACCCAAACTCCACATAGACCCTGACAAAATAAGGCAAAGACTCCTTACTGCCCAGTCTTCTCGTTTATGAGCAGTCAAAGGTCGACTGCATCGAAACTCCCACAATGGAAGTTTATATGTCTCTTCCCTGGTCTGTCCTTTCAGTCAGAATAATCCTCTCTTATCTCTCCAGTGCCTGAATTTGCCTCCCACCCCACCCACTCAGGTGGATGTCACCTTGGGGGTCACAAGAAAGAACTTGCAATAGAAAACAGGCAGAGTGGATGCAGAAATGGATGCAGGGACTAGTAGTCCAATAGAAAGATCAAGGCCTAGGCATCACATAGGCTATGCTGCTGATGCACCAGAAAGGCAGAGTCACTGAAGGAGCCTCATACGTCTCCAAGAAACAGTAGTGGCCGCCATCCTATGTACTAGCGATCATCCATCCTAGCTCTATTTTGGAGGGACGTTGGAGGACGGAGCAATGAATGAAACACTAGTGATAGCAGAGGCTTTAAATTCAAGAAAAGCAAATAGAATGGAAGCTTTATCTTATAAATCTCCCCCCAGAAGAATTCTGTAAAAGAAAGAGGGAAGGAGAGAAGTGGAAGGAGAAGGAGGAGGGAGAGAGGGAGAGGGAGGAGATAGAGGGAGAAAGGTAGAGAGAGGAGGGAGAGAGAGAGAGAGAGAGAGAGAGAGAGAGGAGAAGAGGAGGAGGAGAGGAGAGGAGAGGAGGAGAGGAGGAGAGGAGGAGAGGAGGAAAGGAGAGAGGAGAGAGGAGGAGAGGAGGAGAGAGAGAGAGAGAGAGAGAGAGAGAGAGAGAGAGAGAGGGAGAGAGAGAGAGAGAGAGAGAGAGAGAGAGAGAGAGACCTTTTAGTCTGGCCTTCAGTCTGGAAGACCAGATGGGAAATAAATAAATTCAATGCTTGTAACAAGAGAGAGAGAGTCAATGCTGCCAAATGAGACAGGGGACAGGCTTCTCTGTTTTCCTTACCTCTCTCTTCCTCCAAGAACACACGTTACAAATTTCATGGAAATAGATGGTGCGATGAATCCGTTCCAGCCACCTGTTAACCCTTTTCCAAACACAGCAGCAGCAGTGCGGCTGTTCATGTCTCATGTCTGCACTGGTCCTCTGTCTACTGTGCTCCCTCTCATCCATCAGGAGCCTGCTTTCATGTTGTCTCCCGTGGAAAACCTCCTGGCCTGAGACTTTTCTGTGGCCCCAGTCCTGAGACTTCATCCATACTTTCTGAAGACATTTTGTCATATGGGCATCTAAGAACATGTCGGACTCTCCAAGAACACAAGGATCCAGAAAGCGGAAAGCCATGCTTTCTTCTCATCTGTACCAGTTAGTGCATGCCCAAAAGGTGAACAAGGGAGGGGGGAAAGACACAGAGATGCAGGAAGTCAAAGGGGCCACTGCTCAGGAATCCTCATCCACAGGAGAGCTGCCGCCCTTGAGATAGAGTTTCCTCCAGGCATCGAGTCATCTTTTCTGGAAGTTTAGAAGAGCTGTCAGCAAGATCTCTGCCAGTCTCCTCTGTCTCTCTCTATTTATACCTTGGGGCTAGGACAAGAGGAGGCTGTCTGAATTTAAGGACAGTGGTCACCAAGCAAAGCCATCTCTGCAGATTTTTGGTTTTTTTTTTTTTTTTTTTTTTTGGCAAGAAACCCCAGAGTTTAGGTTTCCTCTAGAGGGTAGTCACCAAGAGGGGAAAATCCTTCAAAAAGAATTCTGCTGTTTCCAAGGAAATTGACAGAAATTCTAAAGATCGGCTTTGTAGTCCATACGTCACCAAAATTCACCCATAAGCAAACTAACTAGAGCTGACTCCAAAAGCTTCAGTGACGTATGGGAGGGAGAAATCAAGGAGTAAGAGGTTTTTGGTTTTTCTTTTTAAGTTCAAGCTAAAGGATTTGAGAGTACCAGCTTTCCTGTACTTTTGCTGTATAGTGAGGCAAGGAAAAAGAGGATCAGTAAAATAGTTGGACTTGTAATAATAGGGCTACAGAGAGAGAGAGAGAGAGAGCGAGAGAGAGAGAGAGAGAGAGAGAGAGAGAGAGAGAGAGAGAAGACAGAGAGACAGAGAGAGAGACAGAGAAGAGAGAGAGAGAGAGAGAGAGAGAGACACACACATATACACACAGACAGACACACACACACAGAGAGAGAGAGACAGAGACAGAGAGACAGAGAGACACAGAGACAGAGAGACACAGAGACAGAGAGAGAGACAGAGAGAGAGAGAGACACACACACACTACTTGTTAAAACTTCAGCCCATTCCCTTTTGAGAAATGAAGCAGAAACCACGTGTGTGAATGACAGACAGACCTCAACCCAACCCCATAAAGGACCATAAGTGTGACTCTGAAAAAACTTCCTTGTTTACTTAGCTATAAAGTGGGCCTGACACAAGGCTCTCTGTGCACATAAAAGATCTTACTCAGGTCATGCCAGGCACAGTAGGAAGTATGTAGTGGTCGGGCTACAGACAGAAGCTTCAGAACCATCAGCTTCCTCGGCAAGAAAGCACTGAGCATCCGGAATGAAGGAAGGGAGGAGAGATTGCATGAACGAACTCCTGCGTTCTCTCCAACAGCTGTGTCATACTGACCAAATACTGCCTGCCTTTCTGGGCAATCCTGAATAGTCAATAATCAATGATCCAGTGGGCATTATGGAATTTACCAGGAAGAACCCTAGCACATCCCTTTAAGTCTTTCAATCATATGGTCTAGACAGAAGGGATTTCTCTGGTAAATATTCAGTTACCAAAACTCCTCACAAGCTCAGGATGCACCTCTGTAAACTCAGAGTTGCTCACTGGCAGCAAGAGGCCTAAAGACCTGCTAACGACAGACTCCTTCCTAGAGGTTCCTGCACAGAGTTTAGAGGAGTGGACAGCACCCATACAAAATGAGGCCTTCGGGGGCAGTCGGTTTTATAAAATGCCAGTGTCGAGTACCAACCCCAGGTTCATGGACTTTAAGATCTAGAGCTGAATAGATTATTCAATCAGTAGGACTAAGTACTCCCTCCTTGATTTCATTATAGATTTTCAAGCACCAATACACAGACACATAAGCACACAGCATGAGGCACGGGTGTGTGGACCAATGCTCTGATGTCGTGTGTGCACAGGCAAGAGGGGTGAAAGGATGGTGACATGTCCCATACCTGGGTCTGTCTTCCATGTTAAGGCTACCACAAGCTTACGTAAGTCTGTTCACCTATGCTGAAAAAGAAAGAAGGTAACAGAGCCAGCATCGAGCTCTTCTGATCACTCGAAAGATGTAAATAAACCCAAATGACAATTCAAATCACTACACCCCTCACTTCCCTGGCTTTAAAATGAGTAATAGAGATTGGTATTTGGGTCAGGACTTTTTTCTCTCTCCCGGAGCTAATCAATCTTCAGTTGTTTTCCTTTTAAATATAAATTACAATGTAACTGCATTGTAAGGCCAAGTGATGATTGACAAATTGTGTCAGTAAGAGAAGGAGGCCATGCTTATATGACAAATGTGCTGGATAAAGGAGTGGATGATGGTAGACAATTGTGGTTCAGCGCCTGTCCATCTCCACATTATAGATGTGGCTTTGTATAACTCTACAGGTAGAGGTAGCAAATGAACTCCAAATTTGAGTATGTATGTACATAACTATATGTGACTGTCTTAGTTTGCACAATTATTGCTGTGACAAAACGCCATGACCAAGGCAAGTTATAAAAGAAAGCATTTAGTTGACCTTAAAATTTTCAGAGGGGTGGACTCCATGATTGTGGAAGAAAGGTTTATAGAAATATGTATGTGTGTAGATTTTTTACATACCTATTGCATATGTACACACATGTACACACTCACACCTACAAAGGCACTGAACAATCAATGTATGTGAACAATATATGTGTGACCTTATGAAGTTTCATCTTCGCACGGAGGTGTCTCATGAGCCCTGTCTATGTTGATGTATGACCTTGTTTTAGGAAACGTGTTTTCCATTTACATGGTTGATTATCCCCTGGTTGTTTCTTTCCTCAAACAAAGAAAGGCTGAATCTACAGCCTCCTCTCTCCTCTACATCCCCTGTCCCTTGGGAAGGCCAAACTCCCCAGTGTGCTTACAGGACTACCACTCCTGCCACTTTTGTCTGTAGATGTCTCAGAGCAGCCTTTCTCAGCCTTAGATGGCTTTCCATGGGTAGGAGTCTTTCTCCATAGGATCTCTCTCTGCACTAGCAGAGAAAAGCCGTTGGTGAGAAGGCTCATTCTCTATGGAACATGCAACATCTGGACCCAATAATGCCTTGTAATAAAGTATTGCCTGTAGCCTGAGATCAAGTCACATCTCCACTCATAGGGGAAGTCATCAGTCTCCCTACATTACAGTCTCTTAAGGGATATGGATTTAAGCTCTGTCTTCTCTACAAACAGCCCTGGTGCCCTTGAGGAAATGTGGGAGACGCTCCATCTACTGAAGGACCATGTCCTCTATCAGGCTACTCTCCTGGAGCTACATGTGCGGTTAGCCTTCCCTGAACACTTATCTCTCTTCTGCCTGGGAGATGTCTTGTGAGCAGAAGATGGAGTGTTCTCAAAGGAAGAACGACTCTGTTGCCACACCAATACTTCTTTTCAAGTCATGCTCTAAGTGAGTTCAATAGCTTTCCCTAGTGCATCACAGGTGATATTATTAAGACATAACCCATCACCTTGCCTGTCCCCTGACACCTCCTCCAGGGCCCTCCCTAATACTTGAAATCCCCCCTGCCTCTGTCCAGAGGCCTTCCCATGTACTGTAAAACTTGGGATCCTGAAGTCTTCTCCTCCTCTCTCATTAATCTTCATCAGTCTTCTGAGACCTCTATTCTTAGAGGTGAAAGGCTATGATGTATTAGTTGGTGCATTGTTGTCTAATTCATTTTCTAGCAAAAAAAAAAAGTTATTCTTTATCAAGAAGAAAATCTGTAAAGGGTTAAAAGCTTATTCGAGAGTCCAAGAACTCAATATATGCTAAAGACAAGCTGGTAGAAGACAAGGGGATGTTTTGGCTCTCCTATGCCACCCTATATAGTTGGCTACCAACCCCACATCCAGCAAAACCCAAAGAGGTCATAGACCCCTGAGAAGTATGTCATTGCAAAGACAAACTTAAGTATTCTGGAACTCTCTCAGAACCACACATGTGGATGCTTTTGCTCCCATGTGGTATATGGGTTCTTTGTCTAGCAGCATGGGAGTCCAGCAGACAAACAGCTCTTCAGGGCCCAGCAAACCTCCTGAGCTTTCCCCAGGGCATCACCAAGGAGCCAGAATGCAAGAAGCTCAGAGGCCAAGTAATCAAAAACACTTTTGGCAGGAACACAAGGGCCATTGGGAAGCTAATTTAGATCCTGCCTGGCTGACTTGAGTCTGGAAAGAACAGAGAAAGAACAAGAAAATTATGCAGTGAATTGTCAGAAACCAAGAGAGACCCAAAGCCTTGGTCTTAATCAAGTTCCATGAGAAGAAGTTCTGGCATGGTGCATGCCTGAGACCTGCCAAGCCTTGAGTAATGGGAACGAACAAAGAAGGAAAGGGGGGTGCTAAGAACAACTGGTGGGGAGAGGGAAGTTAGGCCATGTCTAGGTGGGGCCAAACATCTGGGTAAACTGCAAAATGTTTAATCCAATAGCTGGCCATTTTGTCTACCAAACAGCAAACACCATACCCAAGAATATCTATATCATATCACGATGAATTTAAGCAGATATCTAAATGTCGCTCAAGGGCATACCCAAATTTATTTGCTTCAAGTGTCTCCATTTAGTACATGTTTGGTGCCTAATGGGTACTCTCAATGTGTGTGAGGAAGGAAAGAGACAAAGAAGATACATTCAGAAGACCATCACCTTCAACTCATTAATGATAAGTTGGCAAAAGAATTCATTGTCTAAGCCAGAATAACCTTGAGAAGAGAAAGTACTGATACTGACCCAGGAAAATGTGGTCACTCTACTTAATGGTCAGTTTTATGTGGATAAATGAAGCACTGAGAAGACTTGCTTTTGTGGTTGTCTTGCCAGATGCTATGGGGCAAGTTTGGTGTGCACACGGAACAGCAGGAGTATCAGTGCGACTGCAATAGAAAGGCGGTAGATTAAGAAGGGGAAGCAGTTGAGATTCACGTGAACTCCACTCCACATGGAAGGCATGATTTGAGTGAACAATGCAATCTCATTTATGTTTCAAAAGACCAGTCTGCAGTTTGTGGAAAACAAGTGATAGGATACACAGGCAGATCAGCATTCTGTTACTATGACAAAAAACCTGAGGAAAACAACTTAAAAGAGTAAAGCTTTATTCTGGCTCTGGTTTCAGAGGTTTTAGTCCATAGTGACTTGGCCTCAAGTTTCTGGCCTGTGTTGTGGTTGAACATGATAGTGGGGAGTCTGTGGTAGAAAAGTGTTGCTCAATTCAGAGTGAGAAAGAAGGCAAAAGAGTGAGGAAAAAAGCAATGAGAGGTAGTAGAGTTCCCAAGGCATATCCCCAAGAACCTTCAATATAGGACTCGTCTCCTAAGTTTCCATTGCCTTAGAAGAGCTCCTCAAACTATGAGCACACCAACAGACTCACCCATTGATGAGGTCAGAGCCCCAGGGTCTAATCACTTCTCAAAATCCCTGAGAACTGCTGCACTGGGGACCGAGCGTTTATACATGTGACTTTAGGACACATTCTAGACCTAAACCACAAAATTAGCATCAGGCCACTGTGGTTGTCTCAAGAGCTTGGGCTGATGGATATTGGGAAGGATCACAAGTGTGGAGGAAAGAAGGGACTTTTCTTAGCATAGCTAGTAGAGGCTGAGTTGATAGAGTTGTGCTGACATAGTAGACATGGGTGGTAAGGTAAGGGTAAAGAATGGCTGCCGAAGGCTGTGCCATTGTATACACTGGCATCCTTTACCAACCGGGAAAACCCAGGGCAGTCAGTAGCCTCAGAACATCTTCACTGGCCTCCCTATACACAGAGTCCCAGCATATGTGGATACTTTCAATCTCATCCCGGTGTTGGTCTCCCTCATGGCTCTTGTGCCCATCTGTAATTATTTATGTGCTTATCTGGTTAATAACCACCTCCTTCATCAAACTGCCAAACAGTTGAAAACATGGATTCCCCTTTTCATCAATGTGCTCAGCACTACTTGTCTAATCGTGCTTCCTGCTTTACTTTTTTTAGATATTTTTTATTTACATTTCAAATGTTATCCCCTTTCCCAGTTTCCCATCCATAAACCCCCATCCCATTCCCCCACCCTCTTCTTCTATGAGGGTGTTTCCCAATACATCTACCCACCCCTTCTTACCTCCCCACCATGCCCTGACATTCCCTTACACTGGGTGAGGGGGAAAAGGTGTCGAACCTTGGCAGGATCAAGGGCTTCTCCCCCCATTGGTGACCAAAAAGGCCATCCTGCTACGTGCTTTGTAGTTTTTAATCCTGGTTAACTCTATAACATCAGCAAGCTAGGGGACACTGGCCAGGTAAGTCACTGGGCCTCTCTGTCTCTTGTCTCTCATCATTACAATGAGAGACCTAGGTAAGATGCCTGAGATTCCTTCTATCTCAAACATCCTAGCACATCTCCTTCAACTTCAGGACCACTCATGTACTCAGTGTCACCATTTTTCCAGAACTCATTTGCTAGAGAGCAACTGCTTTATTGTTCTACATTTCCATTCCCATTATTCATGTTTGGCACGTGGCATCTATGAAAGGAGCCAGATTGCCTTTGCACTGACCTTGACTAATTCTGCAATATTCTGACAAAGGGTTCACTAGTTTATTCTCTCTTCTCTTTCCCTCTTCCAGCTCCATGTCCAAGAGGGAGCTTGGGAGGGAGCTCATGAAAACTGCCAACAACTCTATGATCCCTGGACCTTCCTGACCTTGCACTGACATTCTAGAATCTAATGCCTCCCTGACCTTTCCTCTCACCATGCTAACAGGAAAGAGAAAGCATGATAAAATGAAGCTGACAGATAACCCCTAACTCCATGTTAGTCACTAATTAAAACCCTTTGAGCAGCTAATGAGACCCAGAAGTCAGCCTAAAATGTTGTGTTCAGGCTGGAGTGGTAGAGTTACAGTAGTTCCTACAGCATCTGTGTAGAGTACCATCTTGTGCTGAAGGACAACCCTTACCCAGAAAAACAAAAATCTCTGAAAACCAGGACAGAAACCTGAATCTGTGCCTGACTCTCATGGCCCACAGGGACTGCCAGGAGCTCTGGTCTGTTGCTACTTCCCAGCTATGAACCCCAAGCCCTGTCCCATAGCTGCCCATCTCTGATCTGTGCCTCCAAATGTGATAGGTGCATTAGCACGAACTATGCATGGAGTCAACCAAAGCC
The DNA here is from genome assembly GCF_011064425.1 of Rattus rattus. Lineage (NCBI taxonomy): Eukaryota > Metazoa > Chordata > Mammalia > Rodentia > Muridae > Rattus > Rattus rattus. The sequence continues at coordinate 172,762,478 of NC_046156.1, read as the reverse complement.
AGTGTCCACAAGAGGCCAGCTCTGCCCCACTTTTTGCTTCTCCCCTATCTATGTCTTATACCCAGCTTCCTGACCTCTCTTGATCTATCTCAGCCTAATCTGAGATGGGAGTCTCCTCTCCCAAAGTCCTATGTCCAAATTCTATTGGAAACTCTGTTTTCTCAGATGAGCACCCTCTTGGTTAATTCACTGCTCCTAAGTGTGTCACCTTGGAAAGACTTAGCTAAATCTCCAAATCTCTTTAGCTTTGCTCAGTTTGAAGAAAAGATTAACAGAGTTTGTAACACTGAATGCAATCTCTGGACGTATCCATTACTTTCCAGCTCTGAATCCCCCTCACTTCTCTCCCCTGCCTGCAGCAGGGCCTGGGTTTGTCTGTCTCTAAGCCACTTCCAAGATACAGATACCCCCATATCTGTGATTCTATGGAAGCAGCAGTCTGGCCATGCCATGCCTATGCTCAGCATCCTGCACTTTTCCTCCCATTCATCCCAAAGGAAAAACCAAAATCCATAAAATGCCCCCAGAATCCCCCTACTATTGTACCTTGTCTTAGGCTATTGGTGCTATGACAACACCACTCTGAGACCAGGGGATCTGGAACACAACACAGTTTCTCCCATGATCCCGGATATTCCAAGATCAAGATGTCAGTAGGTTTGCTGTCTGATAAGATCTGGGTCACTGCTTCCAAGACAGGTCCTTAAATGTTGGGTCCTCCAGAGGAGGCAAATGCTGTTCTCTTGCATAGTAGAACATGGGATAGAAAGGGGACAAAGATATTATTCCCTCAAGCCTTTCTAGAAAATACTAATTGATCCATGAGGACAGAATCCTTAGCCTAATATCTCCTAAAGAGTTTACCTTTAATTGGGGATGAATTTCCAACATAAATAAAGAGACCTGACATACAAATCATACATAATTGTAGCCAATAACCTTTCTACCACCAGGCATGCTTCTGCCTTGGGGACTTTACATTCGGGAATAGCACACTGCCTTTATCTCTGCCTAAAGTAATTTTCCTGGGATAACACATAGCTTACTACCTGCCTGCCTTCAGATCTGCCCAGATGACCAGGACAGAATCCTCCATTTACAATGTCAACCTTCACCAAGCTATCCAATTCACCATTCCTCAGACTTTTATTTCTCTGAATCACATTCTAATTTGTGAAAACTCTTATCTGCTCCCCTTTATTTCAATGCCCTCTAATGAAATTTAATGCCAAGAGGAAAAGATACTGGGTCTCTCTTCTTCAGTGTGCCTAGAACAGTGATAGCCACTTAATATTATTAGAGATTACTTAATCAGAAGCTCACCAAGTGCTAGCGCAGTTAGTAAGATGCTTGCCTTGCAAGTGTGCCGACATGACCTTAGTCTCCAGTATCCATACATTTTGTTTGTGTTTTGTTGTTGTTTTTCTTTAAGCCAAATAGTAAGTATTCATAATCCCAACTTTGAGGAAAAGGAGACAGGTGGTTCCTTTTCTCACGGGCTGTACTATTTTTTTATGTTAAGTCAACAGGGGCTAGAATTATTTGGCAAGCAGAAGCCTCAATTGAGAAAATATTCCCACCCGATTGACCTGTGCGCAAGCCTATGGTGCATTTCCTTGACAGATGTGGGAGAGCTCAGCTCACTGTGGGTGCTGCCAACCAGGGATTAGTGCTATAAGAAGACCAGCTGAGCAAACCATGAGGAGCAAGCCAGAAGGCATCTCCCATGGCCTCTTCATCAGCTCCTGCATCCAGATTCCAACCTGAAATGAAACCTTTCCTTCTTAAGTTGCTTTTGGTCATGGCATTTTCTCATAGCAATAGAAACACTAACTAAGATACTGGCCAACCAGTGAAGCCTACTGGGAGAGTTCCAGGCCTATGACAGACTGTTTCTAAAGTAAAAGGACAAATGGCAAAATACAAGGTTGCACACGTATGCATACGCATGTGTACACACATACATGCCATCGTACTTGCACAGAGAAATATGTACACACATTCAAGGATAGGGAAGGAGAATAGGGAGGGAGGGAGGAAGGGTGGGAGGGAGGGAGGAGGGAGGAAAAGTAGAAGAAAGGAGAGGGAGACCTCACCAATAGTTAGAGTTCACCAACAATTAAGACTCGGGTCTTAATGCTAGACTTGCATTGTAGAGTCACTTTTTACTAGCTGAACAATTTTAAGGTTTTTTCTCTTTTTTTACACTTCAATGTATGAAAAAGGAGAAGATTAATTGGGGCTACTTTATAGGATTTCCAAGGAGGAATCCATGTAGAACACTCAACTCAGTGCCTGGAATATACAAAGTTCCCTGTTGATAGCATTTATTATCTTCAACCTTGGTGAGTAGATTAAGCAATTAAACTATCAAAAGGGCACCTGGGCTGAAGCTGGTAAATAAAATTGGTAAGTAGTGTCCACGTCCAAAAGCAGGCTGGGAGGAGAATGCAATATACGTGGTTATCTTCTGCGGTTCATAAACCAGCTCTAAAAACAATTCTGAGATAAAAGAGGGAGTAGGGGAAAGAGCTATTCTCTCTGCTGAAGCAATATATCTGAATGTGGCCATCTGCAAGTGTGACACCCCCTTGGCCTACATACATTCCACACCACTTATGTGTTGGTTCCATTGGGCCCTAACAGTAGCTAAACGCACCTGCATGTTTCTGCTGCTCCATGTCTCCCTTTGTGTGGCTTCATTGTCACAGAAAATCAACTGTCATGAGTATCTGGGTCAAGAACCTGCAGGGAGAGCATGCCTACCATAGGAGGAGGTCACAGAAAGTGATTCTCTGAACCAGACCACACCATAACCTGAGTGTCATGAAGCTCTGGAAATCCAACACTGGAGCAGTAATCAGACATGAGGATGACTCCTTTGTGGAACAGGCTTTCTGGGGTACAGAGTGAGAAGTATAGACTCCTTTCAGGTGGGCTAGACAACCGAACCCCATTAGTGTCTATAGCCTTTGTCCTCTTTTCATTCATCCCATCAGAAAATAGGGGTAAGGATCCATGGGGGTCCTGAGTGACATTCAACACTGCTTCCCTAAGATGCCAAGCCTACAGCTCCTCCCAATCAGCTCTCCTACTGCCTCCAACACCAAACATGTGCCTCAAATTATATTAGAAGCCCAAGGAGGGGCAATAGACACTGTCCTCCTTTGTTTTAGAAAGGAAGCTGACGAGTTCCATAAAGAAGGATGTTGGTGTGACAGACACCACTCGTAACTCACTCGTGTCCCCTAGGTCCCCTTCAGAGGGCTTCTGCTGACAGTTCTACTGCTGGTGACTTCCTACATTATTCTGTCCAAGGGTATTCCCTGACAGCAAGACAATGCTCAGCCCACAGGCAGAGCACCGGAGAATGTAACATGCTTCTGATGTTTCTTAGAGGGTCTTAGCTCTAAGCACAGTGAGGACTTGGCAGTTCCATAGGCAGGTCTGCTCATAGCATCCTCTGTGAGCTCTCTTCCTTTCCCAGGGTCACTTCCTCTCTGCTCACCAGGGTGTCAGCCACCTGTTGCCAATTCAGTGTAACTAGAGGCGTCAGAGTGAACTGCCACTGCTTTCAAAAGCAAATCATAAATAGGCAATTCTGTGACCCTACTGCTAAATACAACTATTATCGAAAATCAATTTATGTGAACTGCTATAGTATGAATAACAAAAGCTATGTATTAAAACTTAACCCCCACTCCGGTGGTGTTACAGAGAATCTTTGGGGAAGTGACTATGTCGTGAGGTTGGAGCTCTTCTACTACCTTAGAGCCTTTTCCAGCCTTCTGCCTTTCGCCCCAGGACATAGCAATTACCTCTATCAGCATGCTACACCAAGGACACAAGAGTGCCCTCACCAGACACGGAAAGCCAGCACCTGACCTTGGGCTTCCGGGCCTCTCAGACAATGAGAAATGAATTCCTGTGGTTTATAAATTACCTAACCTGTAATGTTTTGTTATGGAAGCACAAATGGGCTATGGCATAGCCTTAAATTATATTTCAAACAACAATAATAAATATTTATCACATTCTAGTTACTGTATTATTCTATTGCCTATGCTCTAAGTTTATTAACACAGACTGTATATAACAGAATACACACACACACGTATGTGTGTGTGTGTGTGTGTGTGTGTGTGTGTGTGTGTGTGTTCTCCATGATTATACCATCTTTTTCCCAATTCCACATTCAGTGATTTTGTACTGGTGACTTAAAATCAGCCACAGTAAGAGTATGACACTGAAAATGAGCAAATGCTACACATCAGGGCTTGAACTATTGCTTTTTCAAGACAAAGCAGAAAAGAAAATGTTAGTGGTATAGATTAGACTTTAAAGTATAGCATATTATTGTCCTTACATTGCAAATAAGAACACATCATTCCAGTTTGTGGAAAGTATTGCTTGATTCTACAAAGAGGTGACTCTAGTGATTGACCCATGGGTGAAGTTTGCAAGAGCTTAGAACTTCTGTGCTAAAAAAAGCAGTGGGGGACTTGCTGATGGGTGACTCAAAAGTGGGCTCAGTACAGTTCCATTCCTCCCTGAACACTGAAGTGGTTGGCTGGGATAGACTACTGTGCTTCTGTAGTGGGAGTGGGGAGAGACACAGCAGCTCAGAGTTTAAGCACTAAGAAGGGGCAGCCCTGGTGAGAGAGGGGCAGCCAGATATGGAAGATCAGTTATATACATAGTCTAAGAATAATTGACGTCCAAGCAATAATTGAAGAAAGAATTATAAACACCAAAGGAGAACTTTACGATGATTCCCAGTTTTGGTTTAGAGTTGAAGACATTCATGTGAACCTGTGGTTTTTCCGGTGAGAAACTGATGTGCCCACAAGCAGTCTCAACCTTTGGCAATTAGGAGGGTCTGGGGCAGCAGTGCCCCATTCACAATGAGTGCATTTCCCATTCAGAGCTTCATGTCTAAATCCTATTTTCTATTAAAGAGACCAGGGTTTCTTACAGAACTAATTGCTCTCAACTCTGGAGGACAGAAAATACAACAAGAACTTTGAGCATCTCATTGTTCCAGAAAACACTGAAGAGAAGGATGGGTTTCATGTGAAAAGAAGGAAGAAGCCAGTACAAATGACCAAATCAGAATAAATAGTTAATTAAAACGCAAACAAATCAACTAGAATAGAAAACATTAAGACTAAACCAATGTGAATGAGTGGGTAGATAAACCAAATGTTGGATAAGAAATGAAATGTTCACATGGTTTCAGAGTACCGCCTCATGAAATGTGAATCAGTTGTTCAGAGGAAAGAAAACATCTTGGAAAATCCTAATCACTTTTGCTCACTTAAGTGACATTGGTACCACTTGACAGAAGATGATGAAAAGAACGAACTATGCCCTCGGTGACATCACTGCTGAAACACACAATCTGAAGACAGTTACAAGGAAACCTCATGCAAATCTAAACTGAGACGTGCTATAAAACAATACTTCTATGTCGATAGAAGTCAACTATGTCCCAACCTGAAGGAAACCTGAGCATGGCATCTCAATTCCGAATGATAAACAATCCTTGCTTTGGGGACATTATTAACACAATTGGCATAACTCGATGTGTGACGGTCAGACAATAGGAAGGTGCGGTCAGCATTGGTCATGTTTTCTTTATGTAAGAAAATGTCTCATTGAAGGAGATGCTGTCCGTAATATTTTAGAGTTACAGGGAAGAGACTCTTGAAAGGATTCAGAAGAAAAATTCGTCATACTGGTCTTCCATCTTCTTTGAAAGTTTGGGATTGTTTCCAATTTTTGAAAAGAAGAGAAAAAGCTGGTTCTATAACCTGAAATCCACAAGTTGCCTCATCAGAAGCAGAGAAGGGAAAAATACAGAAAAGACTAGGAAGCAGAATTCCTCCAGAGTTGGAACCTAGTATTAAAATAATCATGTTTGTTTCCATTTGGGAGCAGGAAAAGACACTCCTCTGACGGACTTGAGATATAGAAAATGGATTTTCTGCCTGAGAGGTAGGCTGACATTTTTGTCATCCTCAGTAAGAGCAAGACAAAAACACCAAAATGTGAGCAATCATCAGAAAGAAAAGTCACTGGCAATTGCTTGATACGAGACACAGTAAAGAGAGGAAAGATGGCATTCTGTTTCCCCATCACTATCCTGCTGATTCCTCAACAAAGCTCCTGAAAATTGGCCTTTGGTGTGTGCCAAAATGCAAGAGACCCCAGGATCATTTCATTGTTTCTTGGTGCATTGGTCTTCAAGGGCACAGGGCATGATTTTATGCCCCAACTTCATTTGTGTGTGAGGAGAGAGTGGTAGCCACCAGGAAAGCCCTAAGTGGGCAGCAGACACCAAGGGAGGATAATGCAAAACACTGTTGTTTGCCTGTAGTGGCTTCCTGAGAAAACCACAGCTCCGGGGAGGATTAGCAATCAGGGGTGGGGTGCTTCTTACAGTAGACGCATTGGCAGAGAACGCACTGTCAAAGCAAAAAGACCCAACAAGAGGGAAAAGACAACACACTGTGGATGGTCATGAGCCAAGGTTTTACTCAATGGCTGGCAACTGGGCTGTAGGTGGGAATTACCTAGAGGAGGGCAGTGGCTAAAATCTTTATACCTACACCCTAGATATAAAAACTGGAGGCATTGGGGTTTTCTACAATCATTGCCAAATTCTAATGTACATCATAAGCTAGGCGTCATAGCTCTGTTATGATGGGTTTTTTATTAATAATCATGAAAATGGGATAAGAAAGTTTATCTGAACATGAGTCTGAACTCTGAATAACATGGAGTTACATACAGACACATTAGCAGGTAGTGAGGAACACATTCATTTGCTGAGTGTAAGAATACATACAAGGATAGACAGAGATTATTCATCATCACTTCACCTTGGTTCTTCTTACAGGAAACATATATTATGTGCCAAGATGTAACAGAAACTATCAAAGCCGGGGGACCCTCCAGGGTATTGATCAGGGACATTCATTTATAGCCTTGTCCTTGAGGCAGCTAAACCTAGTCATTATATTTCTATCCACCCATTGGCAACAGTGAATCAATAGCTCAGAAAGCAATCAGAGGATTCTTTCTTTAAGGTCTTCACATAATTCAGCCTAAATATTGCTTTCAACTTTCATCCTGCTCTCAAATTATTCCTAGTATTTCCCTGCTATTCTTGTTAAAAGAAACAAGGTTTAAATTTGTCTGTTTAAAAGCCAAGGTCCCTTGGTCTCTATTTTTCACTAAATTAGTGAAACTCAAATTTTCTGACCTGGCTTGTCTCCTACAAAAGTAGTTTTATAAAAATTTTTCATTTTAAAGGTAATTATTGGTAATTACTTACCTATAAAGATGATAATGCATGCTTAAACACACAAATATATAATATATATCTTGTCTATTGATTACAAAGAAATATCAGCCATATTGTCAATAGCATCTTAATAGACTGATTTGCTGATGTCTCCAAGCCTTTGCCATGTCAGTTGGCTTCATATCAAAAAAAGAGAACACATCCCCTGTTCCTTATCTTTTACTTTGGCCAATGGGCAGATGTGACCTAAACCAGGGCTCTAAAGGCAGCATTCCAGTCCCTCTACTTTTCCTTCTGCTCTTCTATGACGGCTTGACTCTGGGCTTTGAGGACAAGCAGCATCTGGACCAGAGACTCTAACCCATCAAGAACCAGCCCACCGCCAGCCAACACCCAGACAAGTCTGAGGAGAACTCAGTTGATGTTAGAACACCACAGCCAAGTGCATTAAAATCCAGCTGAACTTTACAACTGCTAATAGTGAGCCCAGGCTGGACTTAGAATTGCCCAAATAGGTCGCCCTAAACGACCACCCTCAGATTCTTAGGTTTAGTAAATACTGATAGCTTACAGCCACTGGATTTTGAAGTAGTTTGTTGTATAGGGTAATCTGATGACAGACACCTTGTATAATTGCTCTCCATAATTTACACTGCAATAATTTAAATAAGGTGAAAACAACCAGGCAAAGACTTAGTACCTAGTGTGGGGGGAGGCTCTGCTGTGCCATTCTTCACTTTGTCTGGCAAAGGACAGTCTAGGGGCTCAATTATATGTGCTGGACAAAGGAACATCTGGAATTAACAGATCCTCTGTTCCTACAGTTTCATGGAGCCATTAGCTTCCAGACCTAAGAAAACAGGAAGAAAGAAAGAAAGAAAGAAGGAAAGAAAAAAGGGAAGGAAATGAAAAGAACTGACCCATCGCTACATTTAGTTTAGTTTATTTTCCCTTTCCAAGTCAAAATCATTAGCCAGATGCACATAAACCACACAGGAAAATCGCTATTTCTGCAAAAGGTTTCCCCAAACACTGGGATGAGTCTGCCCATCGTAGGAAGCCATCTCTCTCGGCTGCCAGGCTGCTTCTGTGAGAGACTGAGAGTAGCCAGCTACAGTAGCTAGTGTAAAAGCTAATCTTAGAAAACATGCATCACTTCTCCAGCCCATAATTAAGACCAGAAATCAGTAACTGAGACACCCATAAAATGGGGTTTTCTAAATGCCAGCTTTGCCTTAGCAATTCTTTAGAATGGGCCAAAACTTGGGGAGGCCTGTGCAGGACAGAATGGGCAGAGAAGCCTGGGCTCTTGGTGAGCAACGAGCTAGCGAGGAAGTCACAACTTGGTACCTTCCAAAGCCTCCCCTCCTGGGTTCATGCCTCAGCCCTTCTTCATCAAGCGCCAAAGCTGACTGACTCCTAGCAAATCAAGACAGGAATGAGTTCCTATGGGTGGCTTTTTGGAGCTCTGCTTTTGTTTGCGTCTCCAGCGGCCACTCATAAATGAGAAAATTCTTAACTTCTTCGAGGATAGTTCTACTTCGCCCATGTCATCGTACGCAGATGGGGCCCGCCTCCATCAGCATTTTCCGGTCCTGATCCTTGGAATCAAGTCAGAGTCAGTTATTGAACTTAGACTACGCTTATTACTGAGTGATGGTTTATTAACATGTTTATTTAGACCGGGGCCTAAAACAGGGCTGGAAGGTACAAGCTCTCCTTCTCCAAATGCAAACTTTGCTTCTGACTCCAGACCTCGCAGTTCGTCTGGATGAAGTGCTGATATTGGCAGGTTCTCCTTGGATACATTTTAGGAGTCTGCCTTTGATATCCCTGCGAGGGCCAAACTGCCATACCCACATATGTCTCCAATTGCTATGATATTCATTTCCCTGCTTCCTACCATGGAGACTTTTTCAATCTGTTTAATGCTAAGAAGGAGCCAGGTTGCTATTTTGGATTTAACTATGAAATATTTATTGAGCCCTAATTTGCCCAGAGCTATTTGAAACCCTTGAGCCTTAGGAATTGGATTTTACTTTTTTAAGAAAAAAATAGGTCCAGAAATTGATCACATATTGGGAGGAGAGGAGGAGAAAGCCAGCTTGACATGAAGGAGCTGCACACAGGGGTTTCTGGATTAGAAGCACCTCGAGGGCAAGAGGGCTTTGGAGAATTTTGTATGCTTTTCTGCACAGACTGTGCACACCAGAGAGCATTCTTGAGATCCTGCGTCTCAAGCCTTTAACGTGATGAAGATCAGTGGCCTACACAAGCTCGCACAGGTAAGCTCACATCAGGATCAGGTCTGATTGCTTTCATCAAAACTGCCCTGAATGGCTTCCACTGAGAGCAGTAGTTCTCAACCTGTGGATCGTGCCCCATTTGCGAGTCGAATAACCTTTCACAGGAATTGTATATCAGATATTTTATATATCAGATATTTGCATTATGATTCACAAGAGTAGCAAAATTACAGTTATGATGTAGCAATGAGATAATTTCACAGCGTTAGAGTTTCGTAGGCTTGCCCAGATAAGCATTTTTATCGGCATACATTCATCCATAAAGACAATTTTGTTCAGCTATCTCATACGCTTTGCCCATATCCACCCTATGAACCCTCCTCTTCTCCCTCTCCTTTTACTCTCCAATTCTCTCCCACTGTTCTACAGTTTCGCTTAGCTTTCATGTCCACATATGTACCCATATGGAGCTTAACGCCCTCAGATGTGATATCAGTCCGAGTCTGGATTGCGTCAATTAACATGACCATCTCCGTTCGTATCTGTTTTGGAGCAAATGACACCTAACTTCGTTCTTCTTTATGGCTGAATAGAACACCGCTGTGTTTCTTTATCACTTCCATTACTCTAATTCTAAAAGAGCCGAACTGCTCACTCAATAAATAATCCAATAAGATAACCAGACAGATCTCTAAAGTACAAAAGGCCAACAAACTTATGAAAAGAAATGTTCGTCGTCCTTAGCCATCAAGGGAGGTGCAAATGCAAACTACACTGGTATTCCATCATAGCCTGGTCAGAAAGGCCACCCAAAGAGGAAGCAAGTAACAGCAAAGGTGGAAGGAAGCAGGTGGGAATTCGCAAACTCTTACCCACGGCTGGACAAGAGTAATGTGAATTACCCCAGCCACCGCCCACAACTCCATGCAGGTAAACCTTTGAATTCTTGTTTTTCAGGGTCTTCGGCCTCTAATCATTTCTGATAGATTTTTCAGACAGACCTCGCCAAACCCCTCCATTGCAAAGCCACTTAACTTTAGGATCATTGCTTTAAAGGGAAATCTGCCCTAATTCAGCTGTGAGCAGCCTGATGCCTCTGTATCATTGGTGTAAAAGACAGAAGACTCAAAGAGGAAAATCTCACATTTTCACTCATCACTGAATGCTACAGTACATAACCCATCAACTAGTTCAGATGAAACACTATCATCTTAGAATATAGCATAATGAATGCCTAGTGATTGAAACATATTTCATGTATGTGGTATGTATGTGTGTCCACATATATTCGAGTGCACATGTGTGTGTACTGCAGATGCATATGTATGAACTTTTGGGCCTCTGGAGGCCTGGAGGTGCTCGCCACCTTGTTCATTAATCAGGGACTCTCCTAATCCAGTACTCACTGATTCCAGCTATCCTAGTTTGCCAGCTTGACCCCAGGGTCCTGGTTCCCTGCCTCCTAACTGAGGGGGGATTAGAGGCAGCACCATTCCTGCCCAGCTTTCTATGTGACTTCTGGCTACTTCAACTCTGGTCCGCACACTAGGTAGCATCGAAAGGAACACATCTACGGAACTATCTCTGAAGCCTCTAATCTTCCATCGGTAAAAGTCTTCTGAATAATTCAGGGGGTTTTAATTTTTTTCTTTATTTACATTTCAAATGTTATCCCCTTTCCAGGCTTCCCTCTGGAAACCCCCTATCCCATCCCCCCTTTCCCTTATATGAGGGTGCTCCCCCACCCATCCACTCACCCCTTCCCGCCTCCCCGGCCTCACATTTCCCTACACTGGGGCATCGAGCCTTCACAGAACCAAGGGCTTCTCCTCCTATGGATGCCAGATAATGCCATCCTCTGCTACATATGCGGCTGGAGCCATGGGTCTGTCCATGTGTGCTCTTTGGTTAGTGGTTTAGTCCCTGGGAGCTCTGGGAGATCTGGTTGGTTGATATTGTTGCTTTTCCTAAGGGGTTGCAAAAGATGCTCCAACATATAACAAGGACACATGCTCCACTATGTTCATAGCAGCCTTATTTATAATAGCCAGAAGCTGGAAAGAACCCAGATGCCCTTCAACAGAGGAATGGATACAGAAAATGTGGTACATCTACACAATGGAATATTACTCAGCTATCAAAAACAATGACTTTATGAAATTCTTAGGCAAATGGATGGAATTAGAAAATATCATCCTAGGTGAGGTAACTGGAACACAAAAGAAACATGATATATAATCACATGATAAGTGGATATTAGCCCAAAAGCTCAGAATACCCAAGATAATTCAGGTTTCGTTCAAATAATTCTCCTTACTTTTTCTCACTTCAAGTACATTGTACACACACTTTTCCTATGTGTTCCTTTGGAAAACTCACGGCCTCAAGAGAACACCAAAGACACAAACAGTAAAAGAAATGCCCCCAAGTTAAAAAAAAAAAAAGGAAACCTTATTGACACCTTAGTCAATGTTCTACTACTATGAAGAGATGCCATGCCCACGTGACCTCTTATGAAGGCAAACATTTCACTGGCTTACAGTTTCAGAGGTTCAGTTCATTGTTGACAGGATGGGAAGCATGGCAGTGCACGGGCTGACCCGGTGCTGGAGAATAGCAGAGCTCTACCTCCCAATCAGCAGGCAGCAGGAGGAGAGAGACACATTAGGCCTGGCCCAGACATTTGAAGCCCCAAAGCATACTCCCAGTGATAAGTGTGTCACCTCGAACAAGGCCACATCTATTCCAAGGCCATACCTCCTAATCCCTGTCAAGTAGTGCCACTCCCTAATGACCAAGCATTCAAATCTATGAGCCTATGGGGACCATTCCTATTCAAACCACTACAACCCATGTGTTTCCAAGTTCCAATTCATTTGGATTTATGAACAAACACCTGGGGTGCATTAGTTTGGATGTGCCTTTCCCAGCAGCAGTTATAGAGAGGGGAACAAAGGCCCTAGGCGTTTTACAGGCCCAGCTACATTTCATTCCAAAGTCCCATTGTGAAGCAATGCCAAGAGTCTGGGTCATATCGCAATTTGTAGTTTTGTGTGGGTCTCAGTTTGAGGTGGTGCCTGAGACATAGTCAAAGGCACAGAGCCAGCCGGCAGTGTCCACAGTGGAGTCTGGTCTGCTGTCTACTCGGAGAAGCTTACCATGTACCTGGCAGATAACGTTTCAGATTTTGTTTCTATGTTTTTAAAATAGGGCCCGGTGAGGAGAAAACATGGTCTGGTGAGGCTGAAACTTCCGGGAACATCCGGAAGGTAGTTGGCTGCAGTTGGTGAGGACCGGAAGGGTCGGATGGAACAGCGACATTCAGTTCTCAGTGGAAACAAGAATCCAAAGAAAAGCAAGGACTTACGCTTTCCCTTATTTCCACAGTGTTCACATTTAGGGGGTCAGAAGGGACTGGAAGTTAGCCATTTGGGATACTAAATACCAAGTACACCCTTACTTATTCAGGAACAGGTACAAGAGGTGTCTGCTGAGTGGTGGGTCCAGCCTAAGGGCTTTGGATGGCCTGAGACCTCAGACCTGGGGAAGGAAGGGCCAGAGACGGAAGCCAAGAATCTTTCAGATCTACCTTCCTAGAAGCTCTCAGGAAGCACGGGCGACAGAAGGCTCCAGCCACCATGAACTCATTGCTGGCTGACAGATAGAAAAGGGCACTCAGAAGTCAGAACCCAAAGCCTCTGCTTGCTTCGGATGTAAACCCATAAATATAGTTACAGAAAGCAAGCTCCAAGGTTGAGAAGTTCTTATCAGGCCTGGGGAGACTTGGGAAATGGTTTTCCCAGGGACTAGCAGGAGGCTTGAAGGTATCTCTTCTCCAGTAAGACCACAGACCAGAAAGAATGGTTATCTCCAAGATCCACCAAGCTCTTCAGATCTCCTTCCCTGAGAGGACCATTGCTACCTCTCAAAAACTCCAGATCTACAGCCTTGGGCTTGGCAACTTTCTGTCACCTGCCCTTCCCTAAAACCTGGATCCAGACTACAGCTGCATATCTTATTTCAGAGGGGCCGGGAGCGAATCGCCTGTTTGATTATATCCTCAGAAGCCCCAGACCTGTAACTGGTTATGGCTTTCTCCTGGGCCAGCAGGGAAATGGCTCCATGACCATTTCACAAGCTGGAGAGGACACTCCAGATGTTCCCCGACAGCAGCCTTGGGTGCAGGTGCTTTCTTCAGTACTGTTTATAGTTCCTAACAGCCCTGCTTTTAACAACACAGCAAAGTGCATGTTTACAAATGGGGGAACTGCATTTTGGAGAAGTTAAGTAATTTGCCCAAATTACATAATCCGTAAGTAATTTGGCTGGGACAGTATCAAGTCTAAATCTTGGGTTCCATCTATGACAGTAAGGGATGTTCAAGATCTAAGAAAGATGCAATGTTTAGGACAAGTGCAAACAAGACGCTAAGCCTCTCTGATAGGTATTACAAGCCCTGACCTAGCAGCTGGGCCAAAGCCACAGCGCTCCATGCCACCCACCATGTTGTTGCACAGGCTTCCTGTGGCACCCTGAAAACATCTCCAAAGTGTACATGTACCCCACCCCTTAGCCTGAACTCCCATCCCTGACCTCAGATCCTCAGGATCTTGAACCTTCAGTGTGGCCAGCCACTCAAAGAAAGCCAGCTCACATCCTAACCCCAGACTCCATGGTCAAAGACTGCACGAACTCCTTGTCGTTGGAAGCCCAACAGACAGGATTAGCCTGAATACTCGTTCAGAACCTCAATGACCAGTTTCATTTATGGTTAATGTAACAACTTATTCCGATTTAGTGGCCTGTTTTATCCAATTTTGTGATCTGACGGTTCTGTTTGGGGGGCTGACAGGGTTCTCACTGGACTACAGTTGTGTAAGGGTTCTACCACTTGCCTGAGGCTCTGGCAGAGAATTCTTTGCCTTTGTTCAGCATCGAAGCTGTCTACACCCCATGGCTCTTGGCTCCATTTCTCCATCCATCTGCAAAGTCAACCACAGTGAGTTCCATCTCCACCTGTCATCACAATCCTTCCATGGCCATGTGACCCTGCTACGTTCCTCTGTATCCCCTTTCATTTTTATGAACCTCTGATGGTTCACTTGGGTTTTTCCACTCATGCTCCTCACATCAAATGCATCTGCAGACTCTTTTCACCATAGAAAATAACACGTTCATGGGGCTTGGTTACTAAAAATGAATCTCTGGATCCCATTAGGTCTCACCCCTCACAAACCCCTGAAGACTAGAAGCTCTCCTGGTTCATCCTTACACACAGAAGGACTGACAGTTTTACAACTATGGCCTGAAGCCATCCCTTCCTCATTAGCCAATATTGGACATTTAGAAGGCAATCAGTGGCAAGATAGTCAGGGAAAGGCCTCGCCCAGCTGCCTTTAAACCCAATGACCTCGATTGCTCATACTGGCCCATCTGCTGCTTTACTGCTTAACTCCAACCACCTAGGCATGAGTCCCCACCCTATCCCTGTAGGTGGCACCATAGCTTAGGCATCATTTGCCCAGTTGAGTCCATTGGCCTTCAGTAGAGGCAACACCATTTGTGATAAACAGTTTGTAAAACGATGCTGCCTTGGGAGACTTGTGTAAACATCCTATAGATGAAGCTGTGCCAAACCAGCCTTCATCTCAGGCGCTCATGCCCACAGGTGAAGTAACCTCCCTCTCCGGGAAGCACAGGGTGGCTCAACATCAGAAGACTGCAAGGGTAAACCTGCAAAACTGGCTAAACACAAAATGACTGACAAAGGGTTGTCACAGGGAGAACTGCAATGCCCCTCTATGTCTGGGACCTGCCACCTCTCAGGGGTCCCCTTGTACATTGCCACAGCCTTCTGGTTATGATGAACCACCACACAGCTTGCCCTCAGGAGTAAGTTAATAATATTTTGATGAGTCAGAGTTAGTAAAGACTCAGTCAATAAAGAATTGGCCCAAGTTCATAGAGCTTATGAGAAAGTGGAGTGGAACCAAGTCCCACTCCTGAGATTCATGCACTCTCTGCATCACTGCACATCCTACGGAGTGTGAGGTCACAGGGCTTCTCCAGACAACCAGGAGTACACACTAAACTCAGGGCCACTGGCATGCCAAGGCCACACACATCCTAGGCAACCCTTTCCCTTCCATGCCCCCTTTTGTGTATGAACTTTGGGATCCATGTTTTTGGGACAGACGTTGTCTGGTTGTCTCATCTCAAGATTTGAGTATAAAGAAAGGGCTCTGGTCAGACACCTAGAGGACCTTGCCCAAACATCAAGGTCTGAGTTATAACATTATATTAAATTTCTGAAACCTTTGAAGAATGAGATGGTGAAAGAGAATTACTTTCCTTGGAATTCTTCAGGCCAAGTGGTTAATTCAACTTATTCACAAATTTCTCTAGACACTGGAAGAAAGATACCCTGACATCTTCTACACTGCCCTAGCTGGCCATTCTTCTGAGGATTCACATACCCTAGTGCCTGGCATAGGCCCCAGGAGGACAGGCTAGCTGGGTCCTCAGGGTCCATTGGGGACACACATTTCTGGCTCCGGCCCTATTTCTCGTTCACTAAATACTGGATGGGAATTGGACATGTGTACTTTTTGCACATCCCCAGGTGATGCATCTGATCTGGGACCACACTCTGGAAAGTGCATTCCTGGATTTAGGTCAGATCTGGGCTCCCTTCCATCCAAAAGCCTATGACATCCCCCAGGGTCTACGAGATGGCCCAGAACACCTTTCCTAACCTGTCTTCAAACTTCCTCTCCAGGTCTTCTTGAGATCCTGAATAAAAGATGCTTCATTCCCCTCCCCACGTCCTCTGAGGTAGCTCCTGGCTTCTCTCTGAAAAGATGCTAATCCCAAGCACTCATCCAGGATGTGAGCGGAGCTGCCTGTTTACCAAGCTACCTTCTTGCTTGGCATTAAATTTGCTTAACCATTGCTCACCTGTTGACTTCTGAGGGTTTTCTTGTCCCACCCTTGGCCAGCCTCAAGTCTTTCAAGTTGAGTCCTGAATGTGGGGTTTTCTTCCTACATCTACTGTCTTTAGGAAGCTTCCTGACTACAGATTTCCTCCACCACACACCTGAGCCAGACCAGGAGGTAAGGACACCTTCAAATTCCTGCCAAGCAGATGGAGGAGTTTGTCACTGACAGAATTTTTGGCATATAAGGAAACTAAAAAGCAGTTAGTTCGAGTTCATTGTATCACTGGGTTTTTAATTCTCTACAAGTAATTCATTCAAAATTGCCAACACCTGACACAGGCAGGGTCCTTCCCAACATAACATAGAAACCTTAGGGGGCCACTGAATCTCTAAGGAGGATCCATACAGGGCTTCTTGTTTAAACTTATTGACATGCTTCCTCCCTGTTCTGAACACCACAGTGTCATCTACACCTGCCAGATTGGTGGGCAGATCTGTTCTTGTCACTCTCCTTAGGTTCCCAAGGCAGAGCAAGACTTCTTTAAGTCTAGAGTTTACCTTCCTAAGACAGGGCCCTAGGAAGATTGGTGTCTGCTCCTGAAATATCATGGCTGGTGGTAGCAATGAAGCAATTCAAGGTCCTAAGGGAGTTGACATGGGGAAGGTACATCCTAGCCGGGACCTCTCAGGTCTTCCTGTGACTATCCCGAGACACCATCCTTAAATAGAAAACCTAAACAAACTGAGGCCCATCGCACGTGTAGCACTCTTTGAAACGTCTAAAGCTTGAGGAACTTGCATTCTCTTGGCCACATCACCTTTAAATTTTCTCTTCCAGGCCCACTGCCCTGACTGCTCATGTATTGCCCTATTTACAACTCTCTCTTCCCTTCTCCATGCCTTTAAACCCCTTATTGATTAAATGTTTCAGAACAGCAAATACCAAACTAAATTTAGTTATCAGTGTTTTTTTAAAATTGCTATCACTCACATGCAACCCACTTAAGGCTGAACATTTGCTCTGCAAACAGGAGTTGAGGTTGAATCCAAAGAACTCATGCCTGGGTTCATTAATGGCTGTTCAGAAAAGGGAACCTTGCAGCATACATAACAAAAGAAAGAAAGAAAGAAAGAAAGAAAGAAAGAAAGAAAGAAAGAAAGAAAGAAAGAAAGAAAGAAAGAGAGAGAGAAAGGAAAGGATGGAAGGAAGGAAGGAAGGGAGGGAGGGAGGGAGGAACGGAGGAAGGAAGGAAGGAAGGAAGGAAGAAAGGAAGGAAGGAAAGGGACGACGGGACGGGACGGGACGGGAAGGGAAGAGAAAAATGTCCCAAACAAAGTAGAAAGTAGGAACTCAATGCTGTCCTCCTTAGGATCTCCCAAGGCAGAATGCAAGCACACTTTGAATGGAGAATGGTGATTCACCAGAATGGTGATTTATTCAGGTTGGAAAGGAGGTGGACTCAAGTTGCATCGGATCCTCGGTTCAATATGCAGTGGTGGAAATGCCACACGGAGCATATTAATATTGAATGATCAATACATGTAAGCACAAAATTAAAGTTTAAGAAATAAAATAAGTTACTGGTACACCTCTACCATGCTCACCTTCTCCAGCCACACCCCCTTTTCATTTTCTCCTACCTCCAAATTGTATTTTCTCCCTCTTAAACCCCGCACACTGCCAAGGAGAATGGAAAACTGCTGCCACTTCAGACATGCTTAACTCCGAACTCTCTTCTTTCTCAGGGATTGTGGCCCCTTTTAACTCATCAGTTTACTAAGGCTTCCTTGGCAGAGGATCATTTCCCTGGCAGGAATTCCATGGGTCCCTGAGCACAGAAGAGCTCAGACTGTAAGAGTTATTTCTGTTTGGGAATATCCCTGTCATAGAATCGATTTTCTCTTCTGCCTCCTGTTGATTCCCAAACCATAAGAATTCCGGACTTAGTGCCAGCTCGTTTTCTCAATTGCTTGCAAATACATATGGATTCTTATATATGGATAGATCACATGGAACCTCCCATGACTCAAAAGCCAAAACACAATCACATTGCTCTTAGCAGGCACATCCATTTTCAAAGGCTCCATCCCAGTCTGTCTGCCCACACATATGGTTCAGCCATTTGTATTTTCTGCTGCTGCTTTTTCATTTTACATGATGCTAGTTTATGTCTTCGTTGCTATACTTCAAAAATGTTGGACAACATTCTACTGAATCATTGCTTCGCTTTAGCCACACGCTTCTCTTCCTGAAAGCTGAGGACTTTGTCTACCCTGCTTACTGATCCTCATTGTAATCAAATATCTGACAAGGAGCAAGAGGAATGGTTTGTTTTGACTTACGGCTCAAGCAGATGTAGCTCATCTAAAAGACAAGGGATGGTGGGAGGGGCATGTTTACAAAGCAGAGAGAAGACAGAAGTGGGGACCAAATCCCAGCATCCACCTGTAAAGAGAATCTCTTGGGCAATGTATAGAAGCACCACCTGTCCATAAAATGCTGTTGGCCTAGTAATTTAGCAGGAAATAAATAGGTGGGATTTCAGGTACAAAGAGAGGATTTTGGGGGACAGTCAGGTGGGAAGAATTCACCCTGAACTCTGAGAAAGACATCGCCATGAAACCAGAGAAGAGGTAATGAGCCACATGGTGTGACTTAGACTAGTTTAAATGGGATCATTGAGGTATGATCTAGGAAAATGAGCCAAGGCTACTGGCCTAGGCATTTATTCATAAATAAGAAGTCTCGGGGTGATTATTTCTGAGAATGTAGGCACAGGTGGAAAAGCCTGTGGCTACACCACCCTTAGGGACTGACTTCCTCTAGCAAGGCTCTGCTTTCTAAAGGTTCCACAATCTTCCAAATCAGTGTCATTGGTTTGAAACCCACGGCTCAAATATGGTGGTCTATAGAGAGTCATTTCACATTCATGCCACAACACTGATATATTCCAAACATGATTTGATGCCTGGCAGATAGTAATAGTTCAATACATCTTTGTTGAATGGGTGAATTTGTGAGACATGCAGACTAATTTCTCAATGCTGACAAGATACATAGACATTTTTATGTATATAATATTTTTCTCTGACTTAATTATTTTCCTAATAGAGATTAATAAAAGTTGTAACAATACCACCACTAGGCCTTTTGGCTAAAATCAAGTGTTGAAAAAATGGTAATAGCATCAGCAGTTGTTACAAATGTGCTCTGGTTTCCTTTCTGTTGCTGTGGTTAAACACTCTGACCAAAGGCAATTTAGGGAAGCAAAGTGTTTATTTGCCTCATACTTCAAGGTCACAGTCCATCACTGAGGGGGGTCTTAGCAGGAACTTAAGGAGAAACTAGACAAGAAAACTGACTTGGGGTTTGCTCGGGCTCACATTAAAGTTGGCTTTCTAATACAGCCGAGAACCACCTACCTAGGGATGGTGCTGCCCATAGTGGATTAAGCCCCCCTGCATCGAGTAACAATGAAGATAATTCCCCCCAAGCTTGCTCACGGGCCAGTATGATCTGACCAATTTCTCAATTGAGGCTTCTCTCAGATGATCCTACTCTGGGTCAAGTCACCAAGTAATGCTAACTAGGGCAGACTGCTAACAAGGAACGGACATTACATGCCAGACTCCACGCTAAGCCCTTAACCTCCTTACCTCATTGGCTGCTCACAACATCCCTACAAGAAAGATGCTAATCATCTCCTTAGTACAGATGAACAGAACTGATTCATTTGCCCAAAGCCACACGGTTTGTTCAGGGACGAGATCATTTAAGTGACATCGGCTCAAAGCATAGCGATGAATGATTAGCTCTCAGCACATACAACCACGCAGTTTTTGGAAAGGGCTCTGCTCTTTATAGACAGAGATTAAAGGCTTGTGTGTTCTTGTTTGTAAAATGTATACATCAGTTTTGTAATCCAGTTGAATAGCTATTAGCTTTCTACTGCAATATAAATGTTATCATTTAAAGTGATCATTGCTCTATTCAGATCTAAATATGCTGCCGTGCCATTTGTCTTCTGCTCTACTCTCTTTCTTTAATCTAGGTTGGTCTTATATTTTTAATTTCACCTTCTCCTTTGGTTAGCTAGTTAGACATATGATCTTTGACTCATTTTAGAGTCTACCAAAAGAAGTTTCTATTGTCAACTCCTCTGACTTACTTCCAATAAGCACAAGGAAGGAGCTCATGTTTCTAGATGCCCCATAGCCAACTGAAATAACTTGCATCCTGGGGGCAATTCTGCCCAGACAGCACTGGGGACACAGACTTAGATGCCCTGGATAGAGGCAGTAGATTTCCCTAGGCACAGGCACCGCCAAGTGCTACCTCTAAAATATTAAGCATCTCCTGTTGTCCTCAGGGGAGCTGAATCCAATACAAACAAGGAGGCAAAGCACTCGATACCCAAATGCAGATGCAATCAGTCTAGAGATACAACCTGAGCACTGGCTGATGACAGAGATAACCCCAACCCCAGTCCAGCCACAGTCAAGCTCAGTCTGCCCTGTGGTGGCCTCAGAAACCCCACAAGGACTCTGAAAAAAACATTCTTCTGTGATCTGCTTCAAAGTATTGCTTAGGCCTGTCTGTGTGATAGTGTCTCTCTTCAGTCCAATCATTGGAACAAGAATCACCAAAGTCCCTTAGTTTTCTAGTTAGACCAGTGGTTCTCAACCTTTCTAATGCTGAGACCCTTATTCTTCATGTTGTGATGACATCCAACCATAAAATTTTTTCATTGCTACTTCATAATTGTAATGTTGCTACTTTTATGACCCACAATATAAACATCTGATATCTAGGATATCTGATATGTGACCCCTGTGAAAGGGATGTTCAACCCCCAAAGGGTTCTTGACCCACAGGTTGAGAACCACTGATTTAGGTAATGTTATGACGTTTATAGTTAAAAATTTTTAATAACATAAAATCATGCTGCAAACAGAGCAAAGGGGACTTGAAAATTACCTCTGAGCATCCCATACTCTCTTTTCTCTCATCAGTATGTATAATGTTTGTGAGCAACATGTATGTTCAACACCTGGTACGGAGTACCATTCATTAAAGACCCAAAGTACAAAGTACATCTTACAGCAGTAAATTAATCCAGGAATCACTAAAAGTTACTCCAGAGCACCACACGTGTGACCATGGACACAAATTATGGGAATGGAAACGCACACCCGGCCAGCCAGCTTGGAAGCAAAGCCTTGCTGCCTGGTCTGGAATCAGAAAGGTCAGTCTGAGGTTAAGCCAAGTGAATGGTCCGTCATGAGATAAACACAGCACAAGCTGGAACAGTGAGCAGTGTTAGTCCTTCACCTTCTTCCTGGAACTTCAGTGATCTTACAAAACCTGAATACAAAAGTGGACAAAAGAACACAACAGAACAAAATCGTGCCTATGGAGAAGTCCATACTTATGACTCAAGAAAACAATGAAATTCTACTTTTGTTTTGACTGTGGCTCCTTCTGTCCCCCATTCATCCACTTTTCCCTCCCTCAGAAAGGATAGCTAGAGTTATCCTTACTTTTCTTTTTCACTACAGGATTGTATTATTTCCCAAACTCCTTCTCCTAAGCACACACAAAGAACTACTGGATAATCTAATTGGATGGGAGAGTGGGAAAGCCATTAAACTCAGAGCTTTTCAAACTTTATTAAATACAAAGAATCTCACTATGAATAAATCTTAGCTGTAAGCTGTATCAGACAGGAGCTGCTACAATATTTCCATGTAAAAATAAACACCCTGAATAGAACAGCGTACAACATTTGTTGTCAGGCCACTGTAACTGAACCTTGTTTCCAAGCAGTCCTGCCTGAATTCTACTGGAGAAGCTGGGATTCCTGCAGTCAGTGAAGTTTGGAGCTGTTTCACAGTCTTTTGTTGCTGTTGTTGTTGTTGTTTTTTGTTTTTAATAAGGACAATATTTATTTATTTATTTTTAGTTTTGTTTCTTATTGGTTTTTGATAATTGGATATTTTCTTTTACTTACATTTTTTTTTTTTTTTTTTTTTTTTTTTTTTTTTGGAGCTGGGGACCAACCTAGGGCCTTGCGCTTTACTAGGCAAGCGCCTACCACTGAGCTAAATCCCCAACCCCTTTACTTTACATTTCAAATGATATCCCTTTCCCAATTTCCTCCCCTGGGATCCCCTTATCCCTTTCCTCCACCCCCTGCCTCTATGAGAGTGTTCCCCAACTCACCCACCTACTCCCTCCCATCTCCCTGCCCCGGATTTCCCCTACATGGGGGCATTGAGCTTTCACAGGGCCAAGGGCCTCTCCTCTCATTGATGCCCAATAAGCTATATCAGGCTCCTGTCAGCATGCACTTCTTGCCATCCACAATATTGTCTAGGTTTGGTGACAGTATATGGGATGGATCCCCAGGTGGGAACATCTCTGGATGACCTTTCCCTCATTCTCACACTTTGTCTCTGTATTTCCTCCTGTGAATATTTTGCTCTCCCTTCTAAGAAGGACTAAAGCATCCACTCTTTGGTCTTCCAACTTCTTGAGCTTCATGTGGTCTGTGGATTATATCTTGGGTATTCCAAGCTTCTGGGCCAATATCCACTTATCAGTGAGTGAGATTTGTATGACAAGAACTTCAAGTCTCTGAAGAAAGAAATTGAAGAGGATTTCAGAAGATGGAAAGATCGCCCATGCTCATGGGTTGGCAGGATTGATATAGTAAAAATGGCCATTTTGCTAAAAGCAATCTACAGATTCAATGCAATCCCCATCAAAATTCCAACTCAATTCTTTATAGAATTGGAAAGGACAATTTGCAAATTCATTTGAAATAACAAAAAACCCAGAAGAGCGAAAACTATTCCCAACAAATAAGAGTACTGCTGGGGGAATCACGATCACCAACCTCAAGCTGTCTTACAGAGCAATCATGACAAAAACTGTATGGTATTGGTACAGAGACAGGCAGGTAGACCAATGGAATAGAATTGAAGACCCAGGAATGAATCCACACACCTATGGTCACTTGATCTTTGACAAAGGAGCTAAAACCATCCAGTGGGAAAAAGACAGCATTTTCAAGAAATGGTGCTGGTTCAACTGGAGGTCAGCATATAGAAGAATGCAAATCGATCCATTCTTATCGCCTTGTACAAAGCTCATGTCCAAGTGGATCAAGGACTTCCACATAAAACCAGATGCACTGAAACTTAAAGAAGAGGAAGTGGGTAAGAGCCTTGAACACATAGGCACAGGGAAATTTTCCTGAACAGAACACCAATGGCTTATGCTCTAAGATCAACAATCGACAAATGGGATCTCATAAAATTGCAAAGTTTCTGTAAGACAAAGGACGTTGTCAATTGGACAAAATGGCACCCAACAGATTGGGAAAAGATCTTTACCAATCCTACATTCAATAGAGGGCTAATATCCAATATATATAAGAAACTTAAGAAGTTAGACTCCAGAGAATCAAATAACCCTATTAAAAAGTGGGGTACAAAGCTAAACAAAGAATTCTCAACTGAAGAATATCGAATGGCCAAGAAGCACCTAAAGAAATGTTCAACATCCTTAGTCATCAGGGAAAAGCAAATCAAAACAACCCTGAGATTCCACCTCACATCAGTCACCTCACATCAGTCAATGGCAAAGATCAAAAACTCAGGTGACAACAGATGCTGGTGAGGATGTGAAGAAAGAGAAACACTCCTCCCTTGTTGGTGGAGTAGCCATCTCTCCTGTCCTTCCCCGTACCTGATCCAGAATCCTCCATACCCCCTCCCAGGTCCCTCCATCTGCATCCTATGACTATTTTATTCCCCCTTCTAAGTGAGATTCAAGCTTCCTTGCTTGGACCTTTCTTCTTGTTTAGTTTGGGTTCTGTGGAGTCTAATATGGTATCTATATTTTATAGCTAATATCCAACTTATAAGTCAGTACATACCATGAATGTCCTTTTGGGACTGGGTTACCTCACTCAGGATGATACTCTCACGTTCCATCCATTTGCCTGCAAAATCCATGATGTCTTGGTTTTTAATAGCCTCATAGTATTCCACTGTGTAGATGTACCACATTTTCTTTATCTATTCTTCATTTGAGGGACATCTAGGTTGTTTCAGTTTCTAGTTATTATGAATAAAGCTGTTGTGAACGTAGTTGAGCAACTGTCATTGAGGATTCTCATGGAAGAATAGGAAAAAGGATTGTGGGTACCCAAGGGGTTAGGAACTCCGCAGAAAGACCAAAAGAGTCAACTAACCTGGACCTTCTGGGCTCTCAGAGTCTGAACCACCAACCAAAGAGCATACACAGGCTGGATCTAAGGCTCCCTGCTCATATGTAGCAGATGTGCAGCTTGATCTTCATGGGGTTTCCAAACAACTGGAGCGGTGGCTATCCCAAAAGCCAATACCTGTACGTGGGATATGTTCTACTAGCTGGGCTCTCTTGTCTAGCCTCAGTGGGAGAGGAAGTGCTGAGCCTAGAAGAGACTTGGAAGTTCACTGGGGGTTGGAAGGATACCCAGGGGTTCTATGCCTTCCCATAGGAGAAGGAGAGGAGGAAAGGAGAGAGGATTGTGGAAGGGGTTGGCTAGGCAGTGAATGTGATGTAAAGTGAATAAGTTAAAATTAAATTAAATAAAATTTTTTAAAAAGAAGAATTTTGAAGGGTAAAAGTGAAGCAGTAGTGACCATACCCAAAGATCTGATGAGGAGGCCTAAACTATGGCCGCTCACTCATGTTGGCTCAAACTCCAGAATAAACACAGGCAATGGCTAGATCACAGCATCTCCAGCTGCAGAGTCGTCTGGAGCAAGGTGAAGCTGTGGACCAAGTCCTCATGGAGCCCGGGGTTTGGACTCTTCCAGTAGGCTGCCTGTGTTAGCAGGGCAAGAGACAGTGAGAATCAGAAGTGAGACTAGCTTAGCCTTAACTTTTCCACTTCTCACTCAACTCCCTGTCCCATCTGCAGCCCCTGACTGATAGAAACTGCAATTCTAACAACAAACACATAGGCAGTGGGCTTCAAATTGGGGTAAATCTCGTGACTGTAACAAATCCTGCATTCCATTCCATGTTGTTCAGAGTTGTTTTGCTCTGTTAATCAAATGCTGAGACAGCCAACATTCCCATGGTCTTAGGGGGAAAAAATGGTCCCTTCCTCCATGCTTCCTTCTGTCTGCTTTCTTGACTGAACTTTTACTGTTATACCTATACCATATCTACCAACACCAATGTCACTACCAACCCACCACCACCATCCCAAACATCATCACTGTTAATGCCATCACATGCCGAGGTCTAGCCTGCCCTTCCTTATAGAGTCACGCCGGACTAAGCAATCATAGTCACCAGCACTAGTACCAGCATTAAGACCCCATCACCATATCACTATCCACTGTCATGTTGTCCCAGTTACTACCATGAGGTTGGAGCACATCTCTGACTGCACCTCTGAAAAACCTCAGAGCAACCTGCAAAGGCCCAAGCCACACTCTCAGGACTACTGTTATTCTTAGTGTTCCCCTAAAGTGCAGGAAAGATGGCAACTTCCTTATGGCAGAGCCTCTGGAGTTCCTTGACACTGGAGCTGGACTAGTTGGACTCTTGAACTAAGTTTCAGTGGATGCCTGATGAAGTGAGGTAGCTTCTTCCCTAGGATGGAAATAAGGTGCACCCAGCTTTGGACCAAAGGATCTCTCTCTGCCATTCATTTGGGGAAATGACAAAGTAAGACATCCCCCACGCTGAAGTCATAAAGAAGGTGTGTGTGTGTGTGTGTGTGTGTGTGTGTGTGTGTGTGTGTGTGTGTGTACAAATGAGTACAGGTGTCCTCAGAGGCTAAAGGAGGCCATCATATCCCCTAGAGCTACAGTTATAGGTAGTTGTGAACCATCTGATATATACATGGCTGTAAACTTTAGATTATTTTTTAGTGTGCCTATTTAATGTAGATAGTTGTGATAATGGTGGTGGAGGTGGTGGTGGTGGTGGTGGTGACAGTTGTGGTGACAGTGGTGACAGTGGTGTTGATGCTGGTGACAGTGGTGGTGGTGGTTGTGACAGTGGTAGGAGTGACAGTGGTGGGAGTGATAGTGGTGATGGTGGTGGTGACAGTTGTGGTGGTGGTGGTGGTGACAGTGGTGGTAGTGGTGGTGGTGACAGTGGTATTGGTGTTGGTGACGGTGGTGTTGGTGTTGGTGACAGTGGTGATGGTGGTGGTGGTAGTGGTGATAGCGGCTCCCACACAATGCTAGCATATCCTATGTTCTTACTTTCCTCACTTGCCTATGTAAACTTCACATCCACTCTAAGTTTACCATTATCTCCCTTTTTTACACTTTAGAGAATGAAAGTCTGGACATTTAAGGCCTTACCACCATCACACAGTTTCTAGTGGTAGAAGTGAGCATCTGAACCCTAAAAACCCAAACACTGTGGAGTCGCCAATGTTTTAAAGATTTCCTTTCTTTTAAATTACATGTATGCACACATGGGTGCAGGTGTTTAAGGAGGCCATGAGCATAGGGCCCGCTGAAGCTGGAGTTACAAGCAAGCCGTCCTTGGGTGCTGGGAGCAGAACCTGAATCCTCTGCAAGATTAATGTGTGCTTTTAACCACTGAGCTATCTCTCCAGCTGAACACTTGAAATCCTCAAGGTAACCCTGTCTAATGGACCCTCATACTGTCCCACATTATAGCTTAGCTCTTAGACACTCCCCTAAGGCCCAAATGTAGAAAGCTTTGTCACTGCAGATGGGTGGTGTTATTGGGAGGTGGTATTCCCTTTGGAAGCTGAGGCTTACTGGAAGTTAGGAGACTAGGAGCTTGAGCATGAAAGAGATATTTGAATTCCTCCCCTTCTCTTTGTTTCCTAATGCCAAGGGGCCAACAGGACTCTTCTCTGAACACTCCTTGTCATAATGTATAGATTTGCCACAGGCCCAAAACACCATGGATGGTTGATCAAGGATGGAAACCTCCGAAACTGTGAGTGAAAAACTAAAGCTTTCTACTTTGAATTTATATCGAGTATCTGTCACTGCAGTGTAACTTGGACAAATATGTTCCATTGCACAGACTGAAGAAACACAAAGGGACTAAAAAGCTGCCCAGATTCACACAAGTGTTAAAATTAAAGGGCTGGATCCCAGGAACAGAACTTTAGAGGCCATACCCCTGGACTCCACACATCTATACTGTGGAGGCCACAGTGAGTATGACTGTCCTTCTTTCAGAGATGACAAAACTGAGTCTGAAGTACTTTCTCAAGTTACCCTTGTCTCTCTATCACAGCCTAGATTTGCCACCTCTACAAATGGAATATTCTAGAAAAGCCACAGTACCACTTGGCCTGGAGATAGAAGGAGGCTTGCAAATGCTCACCTCTTCCCCAACACCTCTCCAGCCTTCATGGACAGAGGCCTCACTTCCAAATAGTCATACATGATGCCCTTCCAAATAGTTGGATCTATAACCATCCACCTAAGAGCCAAGCCAGCATTGGTGTGTGAGCTGAAAAGGAAAATGGCATGTAAATAGAAGGAAAGAGTGAACCCAGCCATACTCTAGGCTGGGCAAAACATCTCAGATTATTTATTTCAAGCATTTTGCAATTGGCAAGACCCAAACCACATTTTTCCAAGCAATCCCTTTCCCTCCACCCCCACAACAACCCTATTTACGTCCCTGACCCATGTGTATTTCCCACAAAAATATGGTCCATATGTCTCTGATCCATTTACACTTAACTCATCAAATTATTGTATGCTAAGAGGAGTGTGGTATCCATAACGCCTCCTAGACTGTCTGCGAGGCCATCAGAAGGCTCTGGGTCTCTTTTCTTAGAAACAGGAAGCTGTGCTTAGCCAAAGGCAAATGAAATTGAAAAGGGTGGCAATGCAGCGTGGTTTGCTGCATGGAAGGACCACAAGGAGGAGCCTCTGGAGTGGCATTCCGACATCCTGGAACACCCTCTAGAGTGGCATTCCAACATCCTGGAACACCAGCCCAAGGTTGGGCTCAATTTTATTTTCAGCCTTGTTTGCAGTCCCTCTGACTGGCACAGTTTCCTAAGGTGATTGACAATGGAATAGAGGGTGAGTAGAGTCCCTGACCTGGGTCATGGGTGATCCTCAGTATTGATGGCTTTGGCAAGACTCAGTCCGATGGATTCGATTTCAACCGTGGCAGCTTATGAACTTGCAAGGCCAGCTTTTCTATTGTCCTTCAGATGCAGGCACACAAAGAGACACATGCAAACATACACAAGCACACACACACAAATTCACACACACAC